>NW_004443987.1:11004382-11031036 GCF_000243295.1 Trichechus manatus latirostris | reverse complement strand
AAAAAAAAAAAAAGGTTGAGAAGGGAGAGGGTTGACATGTTGTGAGGTTGTTAACCAACGTCATAAAACAATATCTGTACCACTGCTTAATGAGAAACTATTTGTTCTGTAAACCTTCATCTGAAGTACAATTTAAAAAAAATTTAACTCATCTGAGACATGACCACCTCAACGGGGAACTAACACAAACTTCTAAGACCCATAATCCTGCCCCTATAAAAGCCTCCAGCCGATCTCCAGTTGGGGAGATGGGTTTTTTAGAGGAATCTATTCCCCTCTCTCTCTTATATATGGATATATAATAAACCTCTTGCTGCTCACCTCACCGCTGTCTCAGAATTGGCTGCTGTGGCAGGTGGCTCCAATCCGCGTTATTGTGGTAACAGAGCTACGACTTAAATCGTATCTGACTCCAAAACTCATGTTCTGTACCACCTTAAATTTCACTCTATTTCCAGTCAGTAATTCATATTTTCTGCTTCATATGTGCTAGGTACTGTGTTAGACACTGGGGAAAACAAGAAAGAAAAGATACATGGACATGGGCCCAAGCCCATTGCTGTCGAGTCGAACATGGGAAAGACATAAAACGTAACGGGTAAATGTGCGTGTATAGACAGGTTTTCATGCCACAAATAAAGTACATAAAAGTTTTTCATGAAAGCTTTGCGGAGGTGTGTAGGAATGATTGAATTATGTACCCCCTCCCACTAAGCAGGAGCCCTGGTGACGCAGAGGTTAAGTGCTCAGCTGCTAACCCGAAGGTCCGCAGTTTGAACTCACCAGCCACTCCAAGGGAGAAAGATGTGGCAATTTGCTTCTGTAAAGATTTACAGTCTTGGAAACCCTATGGGGTTGCTGTGAGTGGGAATCCACTTGATGGCAGTGGGTTTGGTTTTGGCTGGGCCCCACTATGCACCCATGCAAGTGCATTTGTGTGTGCTTCCCAACTAACTGCCTTCATCAGCCACAACAAAGAAAAAGCAGCCTTTTCCACTCTAGACCTCATGGAGCATTTGGGGCCTGCACTTGAGTGCATTCTTTTGCAAATGATTGCTTTGCCTCAGGAGAGAGATTAATTGGTTTCCATGGTCAGCTACCTTCTTTGAGAAAAATCTGTCAAGAAAGGAGAATAGGGAAAGCAAAATCTTTTGTGTATCTTTTTAAAGCAGTATTTGAATATTTTGGATGAAAAATTCTGTGTGCATATACGACAAACTTCTTATTCATTTTATCCTTCACAAAAAGGAATTTCAGAAGCAGAAATGAGACAGTTACATTGTGGAGTAACTGAAATAATAGGTTTCTCAAATTATAATAATTTGTATAATAAACTATAACTTTAACAGTTAGAATTTATTGAGCACTTACTATGGGCTAGGACCTATGCTACAGGTTTTATATGATCTAGCAATGTAATTTTCACAACAATCTTATGAGGAAGGCACTATTGTTATTAACCCCATTTTACAAAAGAGAATGTTTGGTGTTAGAAAACTTAAGTGACTTTCCCAGTATCACAGGGGAAGTGGTTGAGCCTAAGCTCTGCCCAGTCCTATCTGATTTCAGGGTCCATGTGCTTAATTGTTCTACTACACAATGAGATTGATTCACTCCAATCCTATAGTGGGGAGGAAAGTAGAGAATCATCCTAACAGAACATTAAGCAACAGCAAGCAAGCTTCAGTCAGAAGAACCATCCTGTATTCAAGGGCCTGCAACCTGGCTCCAATGTGCTGATACAGCTGAATCTCCTAGAGGGCAAGAATAACTACAACACTCTTGGGCAAAGCCCTGCTTGGATTCAGATAAGGACATATTTTCCAGTTCTGCAGTTGAAGCAGCAAGAACATTCACCTCCCACCTTCCTACACAAGGGGGAAAAGCCAGTTATTAGGGATTTCACACATGGTTACCTGAAGAGAAATTAAGCCGTTATTTCAGTTAGGATCTAAAGTCCAGGAAATCATTGCCTATATTTGGGCTGCTCTGCAAAGAATATGTACTTTCCCATAATTTTTTTTCTTAATTTTAATGATACCTTTGTGAAATGTGTGCTATAATACTAGGAGAATGGAATATATGGGAAATACTGTCTGTAGCATCATTGTATTCCATTAAAATAAATGTATTAATTTGGCCATTCTCTAAAGGAGTTTGGTTCAATGGGAAATATTTTATTAATCAGTGGTATATACTATAAATATCTAGAAATCTAGAAACAGTGTGCAATACCCATAGCATCTTTGTAAGACAGAGATCCCTAGGCTGCGGAAAATTCCACTGCCTCAAGCAACTTGCTTGGCGTGCCTGTAGCTTTACATTAACATCCTGGCTCCCCTTTCCTTAAGTGCTGCCCAGAACTAGAGGAAATCAGCAGAAACCAGTTTAGGCACTGTCTTGTTATCTAGTGCTGCTATAAACAGAAATATTACAAGTGGATGTCTTTAACAAAGAGAAATTTATTTCCTCACAGTAAAGTAGGCTAGAAATCCAAATCCAGGGCATCAGCTCCAGGTGAAGGCTTTCTCTCTCTGTTGGCTCTGAAGGAAGGTCCTTGTCATCCATCTTCCCCTGAACTAGGAGCTTCTTTACACAGTAACCCTGGGTCCAAAGGACGCACTCTGCTCCCGGTGCTGCTTTCTTTGTGGTATGAGGTTCCCCTATCTCCCTGCTGGCTTCTCTCTTTTATATCCCAAAAGAAATAGGCTCAAGACACAGTCCAATCTTGTAGATTGAGTCCTGCCTCATTACCATAACTTCTGCCCATCCCCCCTTCATTAACATCATAGAGGCAGGATTTACAACACATAGGGAAATCACATCAGATGACAAAATGGTAGACAATCACACAATACTGGGAATCATGGCCTAGCCAAATTGATACACATATTTTGGGGGGACAATTCAATCCATGATACGCACTATGCTGACATTCTGGATAACCTTTTAGCTCATTAAGTACCTCATATACGGTAACTTCTCCACATCTGGGTGGAGTTTAACCGCCATTTTCTCAACATGCAATGCATGAAGTTATATGTAAACCCCATTGCATCTGCGTAGTATGATTAAGAATGTTGCTGATATAATTTGTATGAACTTCCTGCTTGTAAACCCCATAAAAGTAACCTTTCTTCTCACCCTCACTGAGCAGTCTTGGCGGCAGCAGCTTTAACTGTTCCTTTCCTTGTGCAATGAAATAAAAGTACCTTCCTGATCTCCCACCTCGGTCTCTCGTTTATTGGCTGAGAAGAGCAAAACCTGGGGTTTCCACCCAGCAACATTTACATTTATTTAGAAATGTATTAGGTTTTTTGTGCTTGATATTAGTCTTTAGTTTAAAAGTAAATGTACCTATACCCAAAATAATATCTTGAAAAAGAAAAACAAAGTTGGAAGTCTCACACTTTACAATTTCAAAACCTACTACAAAGCTATTAAGAGAGTGTGGTTCTGTCATAAGGAAAAACATAGATCAATGGAATAGAATTGAAATCCAAAAATAAACCGATACATCTATGATCAACAGATTTTCAACAAGGGTGCCAAGACAATTCAAAAGGGGAAAGAATAGACTTTCAACAAATGGTGCCAGGAAAACTGGATCTTCATATGCAAAAGTATGAAGCTAGATCCCTATCCTACACCACAAAGAATGACTGAAAATGGATCACAGACCTACATGTAAGAGTTAAAACTACAAAATTCCTAGAAGAAAACACAGTAGTAAATCTTCATGACCTTGGGTTACACAATGGTTTTATTATACAACACTAAGTGAGCAGAAGTGACAAAAGAAAAAAAAAATATAAATTGGACTTCATCAGAACTAAAAACTTCTGTGCCTCAAAGTATACCATAAAGAAAGTGAAAAACACAACCCACAGAATGGGGGAAAAATGCTTTGAAATCATATATCTGATAAGGGACTTTTATCCAGAATATATAAATAATTCTTACAACTCAACAATAAAAAGACAATTAACACAAGTAAAAAATGGTCAAAGGGTCTGAATAGGCATTGTATGTGCATGCCTGACTAGCTACACTGCACATGCAGATAGGCTGTGCCTCAAACTTCCAGGTAGCCATAAAACTGCTTGGAATGAAGCAAGTACACTCACTGGTATCAACCATTCCATGGGTGCTATGTTCATCTGTGATCAAACAGGACACATGAGACACACAATGTTGGCAAAGTGAAAGCCATAATTATTATTCATAGAAAGCAAACAGTAAACAATAACAAAAGATTCTCAAAGGGGAAACACTGGCCGTTCCCCAAATTAATCATGTCCACTTTCACGTCTCTGGACAGGCACACTGTGGACTAGGTCAGATGGTGTGTTCATGGTGCTGCTGTCTCTGGCTACCAACCACGCCGCCCAAGTCTTCTTCTCTGCCACTGGGCCTCACAGGGCCTTGCCTCACCAGCCAGAAGACCCTAGCACAAGATCTTCTCAGCCTCTGCCGCTAACTGCTGCCATACTACCCAGCCTGCAGGGCACTCTTGCCACCATGCTATCTGGGTCCATGCTGCCCAGGGGTAGAGGCATGTAACCCCTGCATGGGGCACACTCAAGCTTCTCTTGCCTGGCACAAGCAAGTGTTATAGCTATTTTAGCTCTGCAGGCAAGCCTCCTGCCCAGAGGCATCCAGCTCCCCCCTGCTGTAGGATGACCCCTGCACAGGGCACACGCAGGTCTCTGCCCTGCATGGGCAAGTGTTACAGCTCTTTTAGCTCTGCCAGCAAACCCCTGTCCAAAGGCACTCAGCTCTTACTCAGTGGACCGGCAAGCCCACCACAGCCACTCACTCTATGGGCTGTCTCTCCCCGTCTCATGCCATCTTCAGTGTTTGCTGTTTCTTCTGGGTCTGGGAGATTCTCAGCGCCAGATCCTTGGTCCAAAGGATGTGCTCTGCTGCAGATTCTTCTTCATGATGTTAGTGAGGTCCCCCTGAAACTCTGTGGGGTTGGCCTTATATAAGCCTAATCCTTGTTAATTTTAAGGCATGGTCCTCCCGCCAGCACCATGAACTAACCAATCCCCTCTGTAGACCACAAACCAGTCAATTTGCATGCTAATTGCCCAATTCCCGTGGTGAACTGCAAGCCACTCAATTTGCATAGTAAACCGATCAGTCCCCTCAGTGGACCATAAGTCACTCAATTTACAGTCCCAGCCTATCATTTTGTGGGAGTTACAAAACCATGGCTAGAAAAGCCACATAAAGGGATTCATTACACTGCAGACATATCTCCAAAGAAGATATAAAAATGTCAAATAAGTGCATGGAAAATGCTCATTATTGTTGGTCATCAGGGAAATGTACATTAAAACCACAAGTCCATAGCACTTCATATCCACAAGGATGGCTATAATCAAGAAGACAGACAATCACAATAGTTGGCAAGGATATGGAGAAATGGATCCCTTGTATATTGCTGGTGGGAATGAAAATGGTGCAGACACTTTAGAAAAATGTTTGGCAGGTCCTCAAAATATTAAACATAGACTTACCATGTCATTGTTGTTATTAGGTGCCATCAAGTCAGTTCCGACTCCTAGCAACCCTATATACAACAGAACGAAACACTGCCCGGTCCCGTGTCATCCTCACAATTGTTGCTATCCACTCTTAGGCAGATACCCAAGAAAAATGAAGATATATGTCCACACAAAAACTGTATAAGAATGTTCACAGCAGCATTATTTGTTAGCCAAAAAGTAGAAACAACTCAAATGTCTATCAATTTGATGAATGCGTAAGTAAAATGTGATATATCCATTCAATATTATTCAGCAACAAAGAGAAATGAAGTACTGATTCATGCTACAGAATAAATGAACCTTGAAAACATTTTGTTAGGTAAAAGAAGCCAGACACAAACAGGTCACCTATTGTATGATTCCATTTATATGAAATATTATTAACAGGTAAATCCATAAAGGATAGTGGGAATCGGTGGGTGATAGCTAAGGGGTCCAAAGTTCCTTTTGGGGGCATTGAAGATGTTTTAAAATTAGATTGTGGTTATGATTGCATAACTCTATGAATATACTAAAAAACCACTGAACTGTACAAATTTGAATGGGTGAATTTTATTGTATGTGAAATACATCTCAATAAAGCTGTGAAAAAAAGTAAAAGAAGGTATACATTCCTTAATATTTTCTTTAATTCTCATTTTAGTTGGTCACTTAATCTTTAAATAAATTAGACTTGAGCTCAATTTTTTAAAATCTCATATTGTCTGCCACATTTAATCAGCTTGTCTTTTATCTTGTCAAAATTAAACATAGCATAAGTCAATACAAAGTGACATAACATGCTAATTTTTTTGAAAAAACATGAAAACTGTGGTCACAAAAATTATAATGCTTTTTGTAGTGTAGAAAATTCAATGGGGCACATCCTCAACTGAGGGAAGTATATTTTCATTGATATTTGAATGGCGTTGATTGATAGTGAAAAAGACCAGGGAGTTATCTTATACATGAGTACACTTTGGAAATTATAACAATGACTCCCTATTTTTTTCCCCTTTTAAGAACATTTAGTCATCTATAGCCATAGTGCACTACAACCAAAATTAAGATAGTTTTACTAGCAGAAGTCCTCCTTCTCCTCTTCCTCTTTCACTTCTCCTCCTTCCTTCTTTTTCTTTCTTCACAATAACCACCATTTATGGAGTGCTTTGGGAGTCCCTGGGTAGTACAAACATTTAATGTGCTCCACTGCTATCTGAAAGCTGGGAGGTTCAAGTCCACCCAGAAGCACTTAGGAAGAAAGGTCTTGTGATCTACTTCCGAAAAATCAGCCATTGAAAACCCTATGGAGCACAGTTCTCCTCTGACATACATGGGGTCATCATGAATTGAAATCAACTCAGTGTCAACTGATTTGGTATGGAGTGCTTGCCCTGTGCCAAACACTATGCTAAGCACTTGAAAAACAGATTCTCGTCATCTCATTCTACAACAGACCCATGAGGTAGATATTATCACCACCATTTTACAGAAGAGGAACTTGCCTAAGTTCAAACAGCAAAGTGGTGAAATATAAAATCACTCCCAGGCTAATTGATTTTCTGTTTGGGGGAAGCAATATATTTTGGTAAAGTTACTAGTTCTGTGGTCATTACAAAGGTATACACTGAATATTTTATCTATAGGAATGGAATCTCATAAAAATCTATTCAGGTTCAATGACTTGCACTAGTTTAAAAAGACTTCTTGCTGTAGTCTGTATTTAGTTTTCTCTTCCCTTTCTGAGATATTGACTAATATTTTCACATTCATGGATAATATCTCCTTCTCTGGCTCAGCAAACAACATTCTTTCCTTTTCTCCAATTTTTTCCTCAAAGAAACCTTCCCCCAAAAGATTTTGCTAGTAAAACAGATCCATTCTTTTTGTGAGCAATATCCCAGATTTTGCATTTAATCAGGGCTTCAAACTGGTTCTTCCCAGTTCAGTCATGGCTGAGGAAGTGAAACAGACCAGACCCAAATTTTAAAATTTGGATGAACCAGAATGATAACTGGAATGGGAGAAATTATAAGTGGAAGCCCTGCTAGAAACCTAATCTCCCTCTTAGAAAACAAGGGCAGCATTATGCTTTGCAGAGCAACCAAATCTCTTGCCCGTCAGATTTTGAGCAGAGTCTGAAACAGTGGTACCTGGCTCAAGGATGGAGGCTGACCACGCTGCTTTGAATGTGTGTGTCACTCTCCACAGTCCTGCCAATAATCCGATCTCACATATCAGGCTCCTGAAGGGGCTCACTAAGCCTCTTCTGAGTCTCCCATTGCAGGGCTTCACCAGTAATTTTTCCCGTTTCAGCTATTGTTCCAGATCTCCCAAATTGTAAACATTTCAGGTCTGTTTTGGTTTTGCTTGTCAGCCATGACTGAACCAGTCCAAACTGGTTCGAAGTCCTGCCTTTAATTAAGTAGCATCTCAAAAACAAATAAACAAAAAACCAAACCCATTGCTATCGAGTATGGTGGTTAAGAAAATGGGCTTTGGAGCTCGACTATCTGGATTTGAATCCTGGTTGCAGCATTTACTAACTGCGTTAGCTTCTGGGTGAGTTACTTAAAATTCTGTCTCTTGGTTCCCTCATCTGTGAAATGGGTATAATAGTAGGACCTATTTCACTGGGTGCTGCAATGATCACTTGAGTTATTCATATAAAGCATGGAGCACAGTGCCTGGCATATAATAACTCATTAAATCTTAGCTATAATTAACTTATTCAAAAGAGGGTCCTTGTATTCTGGATTTTTCCCATTTCTTTGGGCTTTTGTTTATCAGCCTCCCAAAAACCATGCAGCTCAGTGTAAATGCAACAGCAACCGATACATACAGATACAGAAGAGAATGAAGAATCAGACTGTCTCTTGTTATGTCGAGGGAAGTACACGAGGAACATTTACTCATACAAGATAATTGTTTCCCAAGTTTTCTCCTGAACCTTACAATTTTCCTGTTGTTGAAGTAATTGAACTTCACTTGATTCCAGAGTAAAATATATTTCAAAGTACCACCCTGCTTCCTGCACCCAGAATACATTATCTAGCATAGACTGATGATCCTTCCTGCACTTTTGATAAATTCCCGAGTCAGCAGAAGTAATGTTAATGAAACATGAAGAGTCAATATTAATCAGAGTTAATGAAAAATTAAAACTCTCTTCTAATTACTATGTGTGTCTGACATCTTGCCCTTACTGAAATATACAAGAGAACTAATTAATGAGTCTAATGCTGCACTTTTCTTTTATTACATTCCTGAAATGGACTTGGCAAAGATTGTCAACAAGTCCCAATCAAACACTCTCTGGAAGGCAGTTTTCAGCATGGAATTCCTGCTGGGATGCATTCATTCCCACCTGAGTATTGCCCCTTGATGGGTTTGGACAGATGTATGGTAGGATTGTTGGAGCCCAGAAAGTCACTCTGTCTATATATTGGATAGAAATCCCTTCTTATCTTTATACAATTATTGGCACCTTTTTCTCCATTCCACTTACAATCTGCAAAATAAAGAATTGGATATATTATATGAAAAATGTGTTTTAACTCTTTGTCAAAAAATATTCAAAATATTTTGCTGAGTGAAGCACAAGAGTGAATGGAAATTCCGTACTTTTTTTCTATTTCAAGTATAGATTATGGACTCTAGCATTTTTTTGCCATGATTGTTATTAAAGGAATTCCACTTTAATTACACTGAGGACACAAAGATTAAGGTATTTACAGTAAGGTTAATTATTTCACCATCATTCATTTGTTATAAATATACTCAGTTAATGATCTCAAGAAAAATTCTCTAAATATAATCTACACACATATTCCCTTTGGGTCAACCCTCACTGAACAAATGTCATGATTGTTAGAGGGTCAAAAAGTGTATTTTAGCAACCAAGAAACAACTATTTTAATGTCTTTAGTTTATTTGTTTTTATCATTTTTTATCTATTCCCTTAAGTATAGCTTAAAATCATTTGTATTTCCATCTTCAATTTTTTTCTGGCTTTTTGTTGTTGTTATTTATTTGCATTTCTCCCTAATTTCCCCTAAACTCACTTCCATTTTTAGATCCTAAACTTCCTGTTCTTCCTCAGCAGTTTCTGTGTTAAATAAAAACAAGTATCTGGAGTTAAGTAAGGAGAAGCTTTATTCAAAAAAGAATATTGCAATAGAGAGAGCACTCCAACCTCAGGATCTGTAAGCATCTCCAAATCAAACAGAAAAATACTTCTCTTTTATAAGGAGTAAGCAGGGCTAGCAGAAATTTTTTAGGGAAAATTGGGCAAATGAGTGAAAGTGAGCAGACAGCAGATCAGGGACGTCTGACAGGGAACACTTTATTCAGAAGATTCTCAGTTCTCTAGATGAGATGTTAAGAGGGGATGTTCTGCATTTTAGTGTTTGCTCAGATTGAAGTCAAGCCAAAATTCGGGAGCTCGTGGGTAGGAGAGAAGCCTGACTATGGTTTGGTCAAGCAAAGTCACTGGGTAAGTAATAGGCAATTGTAAGCACTTGGTCACTTGTTTTCTTCAAACTTCAGTTCACTGGCTATGCTGAACAAATTCAATACAAACTAAGTACTTCAAATAACTATATGTTTATTATCAGAATCAGCAGGATTTAAAAACTTCTAGCTTCGTTTCCTAACATATTCAATAAGATATGAGCACTGGAAGAATTAATTCATTGAGGAACAGTTTTAAAGGGAAGACATTTCAACAGGTAAGGTAAGGAATTCAAAACAGAAAGTAGAATATCTTGAAAATTCAACTGAAGTAAGAGGCTGAAACAGTTTTGAAGATCCTGTAAACTAGTAGTGTCATTAAATGGCAGATTTCCTTGATGATCAGGTTGCTTTTCTTCCAACTATTATCACATGTTCAAAGCAATGGCAATACATATATGGGTGAGCAAAATATGTACTTTTCTTTAACACTGCAGACTTTATAGTATACGTAGTGGGGAAGAGTAACATTAATCAAGTAATCACACATCTTCATGTCATTTGATTATCACAAAAGAGTAAATTGCTTACTTTCATGTATATGTGTGTAAGCATGCATATAAAGATATAAACGCAAAATACATATAAAATATATATGCCACCAATTGTTCTATCTTGCAAGTCAGTCGAGGTATTTATATAATCTCAAGGTTCAAATCTAACCAAAAAAAAAAAAACTGTTCTCATGTCTGGAGGAAAAAAAAACCTAATTATTTCTTTTAATTACACGATCTTTCATATCATTAACATAGAATATTGCCTTTTCCTAGAATGCTTTTTTCCCAGGCTGCTAACCAGAAGGTCAGCAGTTCAAATCCACTAGCTGCTCCTTGGAAACCCTATTACTTACCCAGTGACTTAGCCTGACCAAACCATAGTCAGTTCTACTCTGTCCTATAGAGTTGCTATGAGTTGGAATCGACTTGACAGCAACAGGTTTTTTTTAATGACTACTTGGAAAAGTCCTACTCATCATTCAAGACACAATTCAGATGTCACATTCTCTGGGAAGATTTCCTTTATCCCATCTCAGGCAGTTAATTGTTCCCTAATCTGTGTTTCCTTAGCTATTCGCACAGAGGTTTTATTCCTTTTCATGAAAAGATTTTTTTTCCTAACAAAATAATATCCTGTGCTATATTTTTCTGGACATACTTTTTTTAATTTATTGTTTTATTATGGTAAATATATATGTAAAAAATTGTTATTTGTTTACTCATATGTCTATCCCACGAAACTGTGAGCTGCTTGAGAACAGTAACCATGTCTTCTTGCGCTTTGCAAATTAAAGTCTAGCACAATGTCTGCTGATACATGAGAAGTGTGTTGAATGAATAAATGAATCAGCACCTCCTGGAATTGAACTGTAAGTTGCCTGTATGTCTGAAATGCTTCTCAGTCAGAATCACCTAGGGTATGTTGCAGCAACTAACACCACCTTAAAACAACAACCATTTATTTTTCCCTCACACTACATGTCCATTCACGGGTCTGCAGGGAGGCTTTCCTTATCACAGTCACTCAGGAACCAAAGTTTACAGAGCAACTACTGTCTTGAATTTTGCTAGTCACCATGCCAGAAAGAAAAGAAATGCTTAAATGGTCTCATACAGCAATTAAATACTTGATCCAGAGGGGAGACCTGTTATTTCTACTCACAATCCATTGGCAGAGCTAGTCACATCGCCACTCAATCACAACAGGGCAAGGAAATTCAATCCTACTGTTATGGATTGAATTGTATCCCTCCAAAATGTGTGTCAACTTGGCTAGACCATGATTCCTGGTATTGTGTGGTTGTCCACCATTTTGTTATCTGATGTGATTTTCCTATGTGTTGTAAATCCTAGCCTCTATGAGGTTAATGAGGCAGGATTAGAGGTGGTTATATTAATGAGGCAGGACTCAATCTATAGGATTAGGTTGTATCTTGAGTCAATTTCTTTTGAAATATAAAATAGAGAAGCAAACAGAAGAGGGGGACCTCATACCACCAAGAAAGAAGAGCCAGTAGCAGAGCGCATTCTTTGGACTCAGGGTCCCTGCACTGAGAAGCTTCTAGACCAGGGGAAGATTGATGACAAGGACCTTCCCCCAGAGCCGACAGAGAGAAAGCCTTCCCCTGGAGCTGGTGCCCTGATTTTGTACTTCTAGCCTCCTAGATTATGAGAGAATAAATTTCTGTTTGTTAAAGCCATCCACTTGTGGTATTTCTGTTATACTAGCACTAAATAACTAATATGCCTACCATGTGCCTGGAATAGGCAGAAATATTTAGTAAGCAACACTAACGACTGCCACACTTGAAAACCAGCAATAAATATGTTTCTTGAATTCAGAAAGCCATCTTTTGCTCCACTGGAAAACATTTTTAAAAGTCATAAGAGAAAGTATATGGAGGTAATAATCATGGGACATTATATTCAAATTCAACCTAAAACCCCTGTCCTTTATATAATACTGCAAAGTCATGTTTAACATTTTCTAATTTTCATTATTATCCTTTTAAAAGTCCAAGCTTTTTACCCCAGTTCATGTCGGGTTTTTATTTATTTATTTTATCACTAACTTTGCTAGAGTTTTCAACTGTAGTAAATAAAGATTCCAAAAATATTGTTGTGGGACTATCACAAAGCAAGGGTAAAACTCCATTATATTTTGACACTGATCTAACAAATTGTGAACCTATCCCCCTTTTCATCAGACATTTATTTTAATTGCCCTAAATTAATTGTTTAGGGTTTGGTTTTCACAAAGCAGTATTGGGTTCTGGTCTATTTAAGCAGGCTTCTTTTATAGAACTGTTAACAGGGATAGGGATGGGTTAGTAGATAAGATTATAGAAGCCAAATCCCAGAGAAGAAAATTTCTAGATTTTTCTCCCAACTAGTGGCACACCTCAAACAATGGGTAAAGAGAGGAAAGATATCTTCTCCCTAAAATAATTTTACCAATATGATTATATCAAAAAGGTAATATGATACAATGGGAAGAACCCTAATTGGATCCAGAAACCCTGGAATTTAATCTTTGCCCCTCTAATTACAAGCTGTGTGATTTTGAAACTTTCCCTCACCTCTGTAAACTTCAGTTTTCTTAACTGTGAAATAGGGATAATAATGCTTGCTCTACTGCTCTCACAGGAGGTTTAAAGATCATTTGATATAACATATGTGAAGGTTTTTTTGAAACTGTAAAACAAACGTCATATTCTTATTAGTTACATAAGAGAATCCTTCAAAAATACTTAAGACACGTGGTATTAGATTCCATAGTTTTCCTCAATATTTTGGTAGAAAAGAATATTGATTGATAGCATTTAAAATAAAGAAGTATGAAACTACTCTGTATAATACTCTAGCTGTAGATACATGACACTATGTATTTGTCAAAACCCATAGAACTGTATAGCACAAAGAGTGAACCTTAATGTGTGCAAGTTTTAAAAAAATCAATTAGAAGGTCAGGGGATCCCAGGATGGAATGCAGACTGTGACAAGAGAATCTAACTGTATCACTAGCATATGGCATCACTTCAAGGAAGGGGATATGGAAACAGAGGTGCTGAATTAAGTAACACTGAAAATGAGTAGAATTTGTACGACTAAAGGCAAAAGCAATTGTATATAAACACTATTGTAGTTGATAAAGTTGTTTCCCTCATCTCAAGGGTACAGGTTAACAATTCTGAAATCACTTCACATGTGCACTGAAATTTAACAATCAAGTAAATGAATGGTGGGTGGTGTGAGCCAGATTTATTACTGTTGGAGTGGGAGATTACAGATAAGCAAGGGAGGAAGGCTACAATGAACCATCCATATGATACTGGAACAGAGTTGGATATATCAGTATAAAATCATGTTAAGCTTAATATAGATACCAGTGGATAAATACAGAAATAGTTATGTGTGTGTACAATGGTTGGTATACACAAAGACATTTCTAAGTTCTGTCTGTTGAGATGGCCTAGAGGCAACAACACTTCAGTAGCAACGAGTACACCTAGGACTCATAACTTTGTTTCTAATACTGTACCATTTTACAATGAACGAAACCAGGGCTCCCTGGAGAAATGGCTGATTCTAAGGCTGGGGCAAGGAATACACAAAATGAGTCCTGGGCATCTTGTAATGCCAGAAAAAAGGAAGTGCTCAAAAATAAAATAATGAGGGTAAGTCAAATGGACAACAGAGCCAACTGAAGAACTCTCAATGGCCAAAGCTAGAACAATTTGAGTAAGAACATTAAGTAGTATTGGACTATAAGCAAAAATATAAAATATCCATAAATCTTTACAGATATAAAACAAGCCTTGGTGGTGCAATGGTTAAGTGCTCAGCTGCTAACTGAAAGGTTGGCAGTTTGAACCCACCCAGCGACTCCACAAGAGAGAGACCTGACTATCTGCTTCCATAAAGATTATAGCCTAGAAAACCCTATAGAGCGATTCTACTCTGTCACATGGGGTGGCTATGAGTTGGAATCGACTCAAAGGCACCTAACAACAACAACATAGTGATATAAAGGAGCCTGGGTGGTACAAGTGGGTTGCAATCAGCTGCTAACCAAAAGACTGGTGATTCAAACCCACCCAGAGACTGCACAGAAGGAAGGCCTGGTGAACTGCTTCCTTAAAGATTGCAGCCAAGAAAAACCTATGGAGCAGTTCTACTCTGTAACTTATGGGGTTGCCATGAGTTGGAACTGACTCAACAGCAACGAGTATATAGTGATATAAATATATGACTGAATAAATAAATAATTGGAGAAGAATAGGCAAATCTCACATGCAGATGAATTCCAAATAAGGAGGCAGAGGATAACTCCCTAACTGCTTAAGTGTGGGCTGTGCATACTGACTTCCAAAGAGTACAGTATAAAAAGGGGGATGGGGAGAATTAACATTACAGTAGACAAACCTGAAAAACATTTTCTCAGCCAGGTGATCAAGTTCAACATCATCAGTGAGAAGTTACATTGATGGCACATAACCTTGAGGTGATGTGATGAGAAAGACACTTTACCTCTGTGGTTTCCCTCCCAAAAATCATAACCCTAGGATAATCATGAGAAAAACATCAACAATCCCAAACTGAGGACAGTCTACAAAATATATAACCAGTACTCCTCAGAACTGTCAAGGTTTTGTGTGAAAAGCCAAGGAAAGTGTGAGAAACTGTCACAGCCTGAAGAAGCCTAAGGAGACACAATGACTAAATGTAATGTGGAATCCTGCAGGGGATCAATATTGTTTAATTAGTTGTGACAAATGTATCATAGTAATGTCAAATGTTAACAATAAGGGATCTGGAGGTAGGATATATGGAAACCCTCTCCACTACTGTAACTTTTCTGTAAATCTAAAACGATTTCAAACTTAAAAACGTTTATTTTTCAAAAAGCAGAAAATACGGACTTAGGGCTCCCCACCCCATGACGTATACCTTTGGCCAGTGGTATTTTTAGCCAGGAGAAAAATGTAGCTTGGTATGTTACTCCCCTTATCTTCAGAGTAAGCAACTGAATTCAGTATAATTTAGGGGAGAACAGGCAACTAAACTCAGGGCTTTGAGACACTGAACAATACCATTTTAATAGTTCCTCTCTCTTTTCTGTTTCTATCTCTATGTTCAGTCATAATGAGAATATAAACTTGGTTCTGAATATGCTCTATTTTTAAAATTATCTGGGAGGGTTTTTTTTTCTTTTTTTTTGTTATAACAGCTATTATCTATCCAGCACATATGACGAGGCAATTTACATAAATTGCTGCATTGTTTTAGTTTTTACCATGACTTTAAGACATGGATACTATTACAGTCACCATTGTAGAGATGAAGACAATGAAGCTCAGAAAGGTTTACCTGTGGTTGTAGGCTGAAAAAATGCCTCCCCAAAGAAACCAGGTCCTTATCCCAGGAACCTGTAAATGTTACTTTTTATGGAAATAGGGTCTTTGCAGATGTAATTAAGTTAAGGATCTTGAGATGAGATTATCCTGGATTATCCAGGTGGTCCTTAAATGCAATCACAAGTGTCCTTTTAAGAGGGAGGAAGAAGGAGATTTGACACACATGGAAGAGGTAAAGGTTATGAGACCAGGGAGGCAGAGATTGGAGTGATGAGGCCACCAGAAACTGGAAGAGGTAAGAAATGGATTCTCCCTAAGAGCCTCCTGATGGAGCACAGCCTTTCCGACACCTCAACTTCATCCCAGTGATAACTGCTATCAAACTTCTGGCTCAAAAACTGAAAAAATAAGTTTCTGCTGTTTTAAGCCACAAGTTTGTGCTAACTTGTTACAGCAGCCACAGGAAACTAACATAACGGCCTTTGCTGGAATCTCAACCAGGCTCTTCACTTACAGAGCCTGCATGTCTAACCCTGATGCTATACTCTATCTTATGCTATCTAAAGACATATTACATAAACTGGTAAACTATCTGGCTACATAGAAAATTATGGGTCTATGCGATATTTTGCCTAATCTCAGACACTATCTGATACTCAGATTGTTTACTAAATAGGTAATATTTCATTTTTGAAGTGCAGAGAACATTGTTCAAGAGAAAAGGCTTTTTTTGTTTTTTTTTTTGAACCTTCCAGCTAAGAGATTTCCATTTTCACTCACTCCTGGTGCTTCTCGATTTCCATATTGCATTACTGTATGTTCTGTATGTTCTACGATTAAGGCACAGGACAGCAGTTATTTTCCTTCTCTTGTGCCTACAGGTGTATGAAGCACATTAAGTGGAAATGCCAACTCACTTCCTACTAGACACCTCTACCTTGAAATTTTATTTACATAAAACATTATGTTTGCTCCTAGCAAAATTCAGGTAAGGATTGAATGCTTTTCTCATTTCAAAGAATTATTAATTGAACATAAATATTCTTGGCTAACTCAGGAGGTTATGTAAAAGAAAAGAGACCCTAGCAAATGTCCTGAGAGCCTCTTTGAAACTGCTGTGAATAAAATACTAAAATCTTGTCATTATATAATCATTTTCATTGTTAATCCTTACTACCTTACCATCACATAGTACTATAAAGTCTATGTACATAGACTTTTCACATGCATCTTCTTACTTGATTCCCCCGAACAACTCTTTTAGGTAAACACTGATGGTTAATGCATTTATTTTTGTCCATTTTCCAGATATATCTATCTACACTTTATAGATGAAATTACTAAGATTCATCAAGTTTAAGTAATCTGCCCAGGTCACATGACTAGTAAGATACAAAATTTGGACTACAGACTCAGGTCCTCTGAATACCAGACAAGTTCTCTTTCCATTACTATGAAACCAGTAACAACGGCCTTAACATAATAAAACATTGATTAGCCAAATCCAACTCACTGCAATCCTTAGTAATCAAATTTTCATGTAACTGTACACTGTTTTTAGGAGGAAGGGGCAAGTGACAAGAAAGCATGTTGATTTCTAGTACATACCTGTTACTGTCGAGTTGATTCTGATGCATAGTGACCCTACAGGACAGAGCAGAATTGCCCCATAGAGTTTTCAAGGAGCTGCTGGTGGATTTGAACTGCAGACCTTTTGTTTAGCAGCCAAATGCTTAACCACTGTGCAACCAGGACTCTGGTTTCTAGTACATAATAGACACAAAATAAAATAATTTGTCTAGTACAAGGTGGAATCTAGAAGTATGTGTTCAATCCAAATCTCTTGAAACTTCTATACATACATGTACATTCATGTCCGCAAAGGATTTATGTTAAGAATGATGGCCTGAGGGCCTGCAAGATCCTTAATCATCAAAGAGTCGAGTGCTTTGACTAGACTAACACAACTAAAACACAACAGCAAGAAATGAAATGAAAATTGTTTCCTTTTTAATACTCATAAGCAAAAACTCTGTTAAGCAGAATGCACATTTCTAGCTTTTTAGTATATTGAGGTTTTACTATAATACTTCAGACATACTATCCTAATTTCAACATAATCTTATTAGAAAATGGAATTTTCTGGAAAAGGGGAATAACTGCTAATAGGTATGGGATTCTTCTGGGGAGATGAAAATGTTCTGGAAATAGTGGTGATGCTTGCTCAATTTGTGAATATATTTAAAACCACTGAATTGTACCCTTTAAAAGGGTGAATTTTATGATATGTGAATTATATCTCAATTAAAAAAACCTTCTTGGCAAAAATACCAAAAGATTGCTTAATAACTGACCATAGTATAGTCTAGGACCAAGAAGATCCCATCTGAATCCAATTAAGTTATTAGGACTAAGACGAGATGCTAGGTTAACATGTGGTATTTAACCTCAAAGCTAGTAGTGATTTCTTAAAGCAACTTTGCATATTTGCTGATCGAAAGTGATCACTTTGAATCATTCTCCAGATGCTCAAAGAAATAAAATACATACAAGTCTATACAAGCTGGTTTCCTCAAGTATAGATGCCCAAGGTTTGCTGAGAAAATTTCTTATTTGGCTTGGATCCCAAACTTTTAACAAAACGAATTTAAAATCTGAGTGACACAAGCAGTTTGCGCTTAACTACTCAAAAGGTTGACGGTTCAAACTTACCCAGTGGGGCCAAGGAAGAAAGGCCTGGTGATCTGCTTCCATAAAGATTACAGCCAAGAAAACCCTATGGAGCTCAGTTGTACTCTGTAACACATGGGTTCGCCATCGTCAGAATCAAATCAATGGCAGCAGGTTTATTATTGTTATTATTATCCCAGGTTCACAATTAAAGAAACAGAGCCTTCTAGAGGTTGTGTAACTTGCACAAATATACACAGTTTGCAAATAGTGGAGGCAGAATTTGAATCCAGGCAGTCTAGCTTTCGAGCCTCCACTCTTAAACCCTATGCATACTGCCTCCCTTCCTTAAAAAGGTGGTTTACTCTTCTTTAAAACTCATATCACTCAGTCCCTATAGTTATTTCCCTCAGTTCATCACCATATAGATCACTGACAGTCAGACATGAGTTATGGTATCTGAAAACCCCCCACACCTCAATTCAGAGGAATATAACAGGTTGAAATCGGGTTTTAAGGATGTTCCACAATAGATTCTGAGGTGAACTCAAACATTCATCTATGTTCATTGCAAAGCATCCTATATTCTTCAACCCTTATATCAAACTGTTAGCTAAAAGGAAATATAAATACACCTCCACACACACATATGTGTGCGTGTGTGTGTGTGTGTATACTCAATTCCAGAGGTGAATTTGAGAAAACATCTGATCAAATTAATGGAGACAGTGTAATGCACTGTTTAAGCATCTGAAATTTGGTGCCAGACTGATTGGGTTTGAATCCTGGCTTTATCACTACTTATCAGGTATGTGACCTAGGTTAAGTTAATTAACCTCACTGATGAGCTTCATTTTCTCAGTTGTAAAATGAAATGATGCTATTCAGTAACACTTGATGAATGTGAGCTATTACTCTTATTTTTATTATTGTAAAAACAAATAAGATGAATGAGAAAATGGAAGTGACAGGAAAACAATAGTAGGAAAATAAGTTAGAGCTAGCAACGTATACAAAAGACCCTGTATTCCTCTATAACTGCCAGAGATTGGCCACAAGTTTGGCTCTGAGTTGTCTAGTGTCTAGTCTTTATCTAAGAAAAGAGGAAAACAAATAATTATCACATTCAATAACTCCATAATATAATGGCAAAATACAGCATTTCCTGAAACTGAGATGCTGAGAACCCAAGAGGTTTGATATAGTGGTCTGCATCCTCCATAACATCCCTACGACAATAGCATAGTGGGTGAGAATCACACAAACTTGTGGCTTAAAACAGTAGAAACTTATTTTTTCACAGTGTTTGAGCCAGAAGCTTGATAGCAGTTATCACTGGGATGAAGTTAAGGTGTCGGAAAGGCTGTGCTCCATCAGGAGGCTCTTAGGGAGAATCCATTTCTTACCTCTTCCAGTTTCTGGTGGCCTCATCACTCCAATCTCTGCCTCCCTGGTCTCATAACCTTTACCTCTTCCATGTGTGTCAAATCTCCTTCTTCCTCCCTCTTAAAAGGACACTTGTGATTGCATTTAAGGACCACCTGGATAATCCAGGATAATCTCATCTCAAGATCCTTAACTTAATTACATCTGCAAAGACCCTATTTCCATAAAAAGTAACATTTACGGGTTCCTGGGATAAGGACCTGGTTTCTTTGGGGAGGCATTTTTTTAGCCTACAACCACAGGTAAACCTTTCTGAGCTTCATTGTCTTCATCTCTACAATGGTGACTGTAATAGTATCCACGTCTTAAAGTCATGGTAAAAATTAAAACAATGCAGCAATTTATGTAAGTTGCCTCGTCATATGTGCTGGATAGATAATAGCTGTTATAACAACAACAACAAAAAAATACCCTCTCTCTCTCACCACCCAGGGCTAGGTCAGACCTTATAAGTTAAAAGGACACCATCCTTGGGTTCATTAACTTGCTACAATGACTCACAGAAGATATATTTATGACTATTGGTTGTATTATAGTAAAAGGATATAAATCAGGTTCATCATAAGGAAGAAATTCACAGGCAGGCTCAGAGAGAGCACATCATCACCCTCCCTTCACTCTCCAGAAAGCTCTCTCTGAGCCTCAGTGTTCCGGGTTTTTATTGGCCAGTCCTGCATGATAGGCGAAATCACGCCTCTTGAGGTTAGTTAAGGAGCCCTGGTGGCATAGTGGTTAAAGCATTTGGCTGCTAACCAAAATGTTGGTGATTTGAACCCACTGGCCTCTTCTCGGGAGAAAGATGTGACAGTCTGTTTCCTTAAAGATTTACAGCCTTGGAAGCCATATGGGGCAGCTCTACTCTGTCCCATTGGGTTGCTATGAGTTGGAATAGACTGGACAGCAGTGGGTTGGGTTTGGTGAGGCTAGTTGATATTGGCTTCCCAGGTGAGGCTTTTTTGGCATGGCCATCCCCCACTCACCAGCAAAAATCCTCAGGTGTAGCCTGGAAGTCCCAGATCAAGTCACCCCGATTACTCCAAGGGTTATTTCTCTGGAGCCAAAGACAAAGACCACCTTCCTTGGGATAAAACTAGGTCATTTACTCTACAACCCCATTATAAGTACAAGTGTGGGTTTTCTATTGCTGCTGCTTCTATTGCCTTTAATTTGCCTGTCTTAAAGTTAGCACTAAATAAACGTCAATTGAATGAATGTCCCTCCTTGCAGGATATTTAATAGAAACAAAAAATATATATATTCAGTATCAACAATTAGACAAAGAATCAAAATAAAGTGATATAAGAATATCTCTCCGATAGTCTAGATTGATCCAAGAACAAAATCTGACTATCCAATTTAGCAAGAGACCAAAATTAAATCTGCAGATGTCTTTGTTTAGTCCACAGAGTACTTTTATTTTCTATTTTTCAGTTTGAATATATTAAAACAATGCACGTGGTCTCCAGTTTCCTAAGTCTCTACCACTCTCTATTGTCTTATACTGGGCTGCTTCACATGTAGACGTGAACTTCCTGGCATTACAGGCATTTGAGGTCTCAGTTCTTTGATGAAATAACTATACATCCTTCAGGAAGTTCTGCATGTATGTGATTTCTCACAGCCAGGCTTTAATAAGAATTGAGCAGTAGAGCGTTCATGGTTTTACTCTCTGAAATAATCTGGAGTATAGGACTCTATATTACTAAATAATGGTAATAGTAATATTTGTTGAGTGCTTCCTATGTGCCAGTCACTGTATTGCTGTTTTACATGGATGATCTCATAAAGTAGTTATTATCATCTCTATTTCATAGATGAGAAAACCAAAAAAACTACAATTTAAGTAACATGCACAGGTTCCTCAGCTCATTAAGAATGGAGCAGGGTTTGAACAGTTTCATTCTGGTTCAACCCCCTGCTGAGAATTTGCATTTCTAACAAGTTCCCAGGAAGTTATACATAAGAATCACCTGGGGGGGGTCTTGTTAAAAAATGTAGATTCTGATTCAGTATATCTGGTGCAGAAATTCAAATTCTCAGTAGTGAACATGTTAGAAGTGCAAATTCTTAGCAGGGGTTCAAACCTGGAAGGAACAGGTTTAAAGCTGTGGTGTGGAGCTAGGATTTGATCAGGTGATATGACACCCAAACCCATGTTCTTCATCACTGCTTGATGATTACAAAATAGACTTGATACCCTCTCAATAATGTTAAGACCCTAACCAGGATGTATGCCTGCAGAGATGGCTGACATACTTCTACAACTGGGTTGGAAAAAGGGTTTATTTGTGAACTGGAGAAGAGTTGTTTTAACTCATGATTATGCTCCAAAACAAACAAACAAAAATGAAAGGACAATCAAGACCCCAGAGTTTTACACCATAGAGATGGATGCAATGCTTTAACATGGACATTTTTTCCAAAACAGATGTTTTTTAGCCAATTACGAGAGTCATAGAAAATAATCTGAATAACCACTCATTCAACACTTAATTTTATGCAGTGATAACCCCTTAGTATTCGTTTCCTATTGCTGCTGCAACAAATTAACACTACAGTAATTTAGTGCCCTAAAACAACACAAATTTATTAACTTACAGTTCTGAGGTCAAAAGTCTGAAAAGAATTAAAATCAAAGTGTTCGCAGGGCTGCATTCCTTTCTGGAGGTTCTTAGGGAAAATCCATTTCCTTGCCTTTTTCTGCTTCTAGTGGCCACCTGTATTCCTTGACTGAGGGCCCCTTCCTCCATCTTCAAAGCCAGCAATGATATTACTTCCACCTCTACTTCTGTCATCACATCTCCTCTGACTCTTCAGCCTCCCTCTTCCGTCTTTTAAGAACCCCTGTTATTTATTTATGACCCACAATGATGATCTACGATAATCTCCACAAATGAAGATCCTTAACCTAATCACATCTACAAAGTCCTTTTGCCATGTAAGGTAGTATATTCACAGGTTCCGGGGATTAGAGTGTAGACATTTTTTGGAGGGTAGGGGGTGTCTTTATTCTGCCTACTATGTAATCTAAGCAATTAACAGCTATAAAAACAATATAAATGGGGGGGGGGTAATTGGATTTAAAAAGCTCTAAGAGGCTTGTGTTGTTGTTAGGTGCCATCGAGTCAGTTCTGACCCATAGCACCCCTACGTACAGCAGAACGAAACACTGCCCAGTCCTGCGCCATCCTCACAATCCTTGCCATGCTTGAGCCCATTGTTGCAACCACTGTCAATCCATCTCATTGAGGGTCTTCCTCTTTTTCGCAGACCCTGTACTTTACTAAGCATGATGTCCTTCTCCAGGGATTGATCCCTGCTGGTAAAATGTCCAACGTATGTGAGACATAGTCTTACCATCCTTGCTTCTAAGGAGCATTCTGGTTGTACTTCTTCCAAGACAGATTTGTTCATTCTTTTGGCAGTCCATGATGTATTCGATATTCTTAATCAATACCACAATTCAAAGACATCAATTTTTCTTCCATCTTCCTTATTCATTGTCTACCTTTCATATGCATATAAGGAGACTGAAAACACCATTGCTTGGGTCAGATGCACCTTAGTCTTCAAGGTGACATCTTTGCCAACACTTTAAAGAGGTCTTTTGCAGCAGATTTGCCCAATGCAATGTGTCTTTTGATTTCTTGACTGCTGCTTCCATGGGTGTTGATTGGGGATCCAAGTAAAATGAAATTCTTGACAACTTCAATCTTTTCTCCATTTATCATGATGTTGCTTATTGGTCCAATTGTGAGGATTTCTGTTTTCTTTATGTTGAGGTGTAATCCATACTGAAGGCTGTGGTCTTTGATCTGCATCAGTAGGTGCTTCAAGTCCTCTTCACTTTCAGCAAGCAAGGTTGTGTCATCTGCATAACGCAGGTTATTAGTGCGTCTTCCTCCAATCCTGATGCCCAATTCTTCTTCACAGAGTTCAGCTTCTCAGATTATTTGCTCAGCATACAGATTGAATAGGTACGGTGAAAAGATACAACCCTGACACACACATTTCCTGACTTTAAACCACGCAGTATCCCCTTGTTCTGTTCAAACAACTGCCTATTGATCTGTGTACAGGTTCCTCATGAGCACAATTAAGTGTTCTGGAATTCCCATTCTTCACAATGTTATCCATAATTTGTTATGATCCACATAGCCGAATGCCTCTGCATAGTCAATAAAACACAGGCAAACATCTTTCTGGCATTCTCTGCTTTCAGCCATGATCCTCTGACATCAGCAATGATATCCCTGGTTCTACATCCTCTTCTGAATCCAGCTTGAATCACTGGCAGTTCCCTATGGATATACTGCTGCAGCAGCTTATGAATGATCTTCAGCAAAATTTTACTTGCGTGTGATATTAATGATATTGTTTGATAATTTTCACCTTCAGTTGGATCACCATTCTTGGGAATAGGCATAAACATGGATCTCTTCCAGTCAGTTGGCCAGGTAACTAGCTGTCTTCCAAATTTCTTGGCATAGATGAGTGAGCACTTCCAGTGCTGCATTCATTTATTGAAACATTTCAATTTTTTTTTGGCATAGGACAGTGAGCACGTCCAGAGTTGCATCAGTTTGTTGAAACATCTCAATTGGTATTTTGTTGATTCCTGGAGGCTTGTTTTTCACCAATGCCTTCAGTGCAGCTTGGACCTCTTACTTCAGTACCATCAGTTCCCGATCATATGTTACGTCCTGAAATGGTTGAACATCAACCAATTCCTTTTTGGTATGATGACTGTATATTCCTTCAATCTTCTTTTGATGCTCCCTGGGTCGTTTAACATTTTCCCTGTAGAATACTTTACTACTGCAACTCGAGGCTTGAATTTTGTCTTCAGTTCTTTCAGCTTGAGAAATGCTGAGCGTGTTCTTCCCTTTTGGTTTTCTATCTCCAGCTCTTTGCACAAGTCATCATGATACTTTACTTTGTTTTCTTGAGCCACCCTTTGAAATCTTCTGTTCAGTTCCTTTACTTCATCATTTCTTCCTTTTGCTTTAGCTACTCAAAGTTCAAGAGCAAGTTTCAGAGTCTCTTCTAATATCCACTTTAGTCTTTTCTTTCTTTCATGTCTTTTTAATGACCTCTTGTTTTCTTCATGTATGATGTCCTTGATATCATTCCACAACTCATCTGGTCTTCAGTCATTAGTGTTCAATACATCAAATCTATTATTGAGATGATCTCTAAATTCAGGTAGGATACGCTCAAGGTCGTATTTTGGCTCTTATGGAATTGTTTTAATTTTCTTCAGTTTCAACATGTACTTGCACAGGAGCAATCGATGGTCTATTCCATGGTCAGCCCCTAGCCTTGTTTTGACTGATGATATTGAGCTTTTCCATCGTCTGTTTCCACAGATGTAGTCGATTTGATTCCTATGTATACTATCTGGCGAGGTCTACTTATATAGTCACCATTTATGTTGGTGAGAAAAGGTATTTGCAATGAAGAAGTCATTGTTCTTGCAAAATTCTATCATGCGGTCTCCGGCATCGTTTCTATCACCAAGGCCATATCTTCCAACTATCGATCCTTCTTCTTTGTTTCCAACTTTCACATTCCAATCACCAGTAATTATCAATGCATGCTGCTTGCAAGTTGGATCCATTTCAGACTGCAGAAGTTGATAAACATCTTCAATTTCTTCATCTTTGGCATTAGTGGTTGGTGCATAAATTTGAACAGTAGATGTATTAACTGGTCTTCCTTGCAGGCGTATGGATATTATCCTATCACTGACAGCATACTACTTCAGGATAGATCTTGAAATGTTCTTTTTGACGATGAATGTAAAGCCTTAGTCTTCAAGTTACCATTCCACGCATAGTAGACCATATGATTCTCTGAACCAAAATGCACAATACCAGTCCATTTCAGCTTACTAATGCCTAGGATATCAATGTTTATGTGTTCCATTTCATTTTTTTCTCTCCTTTTTTATTGAACTTTAGATGAAGGTTTACCGAACAAACTAGGTTCTCAATAAACAGCTAGTACATATGTTGTTTTGTGGCATTGGTTAACAACCCCATGACATGTCAGTACTCTCCCTACACGACCTTGGGTTCCCTATTACCAGCTTTCCTGTCCCCTCCTGCCTTCTAGTCCTTGCCCCTGAGCTGGTGTACCCCTTTAGTCTCGTTTTTCCTATGTGTCTGTCTAATCTTTGTCTAAAAGTTGAACTTCTGGAGTGACTTCATTACTAGACTAAAAAGGTGTCCAGGGAACATACTTTCAGGGCTCCTCTAATCTCTGTCAGGCCAGTAAATCTGGTCATTTTTTTTTTGTTGTTGTTAGAATTTTGTTCTATATATTTTTCTAGCTCTATCCAGGACCTTCTTTTGCGAACCCTGGCAGAGAAGTCAGTGGTGGTAGCCGGGCACCATCTAATTGTACTGGACTCAGTCTGGTGGAGGCCATGGAAGTTGTGGTCTATTAGTTCTTTGGACTAATCTTTCCCTTGTGTCTTTAGTTTTCTTCATTTTCCCTTACTCCTGAAGGGGTGAGACAAGTAGAGTATCTTAGATGGCTGCTCACAAGTTTTAAGACCCCAGATGCTACTCACCAAAGTAGAATGTAGAACATTTTCTTTATAAACAATGTTATGCCAATTGAGCTAGATGTTC
>NW_004443987.1:10982230-11003347 GCF_000243295.1 Trichechus manatus latirostris | reverse complement strand
TCTTTTGATGACCAAAAGTGTTTAAATTTTAGAAAATCTCAGTTATCTAGTTTATCTTCTGGAGGTTGTGTGTTGTTAGGTATGGTTTGTATCCTGTTAATGCCATGTATTAGGGCCTCTAGAGTTAATCCTATTTTTTATTCTATGATCTTTATAGTTTTTGGTTTTAGACTTAGGTCTTTGATCCATTTTGAATTAGTTTTTGTGTATGGTGTGAAGTATGGGTCCTGTTTCATTTTTTTGGAGATAGACATACAATTTTGCCAGCACCATTTGTTAAAAAGACTGTCTTTAACCCATCTGATAGACTTTGGGCCCTTGTCGAATATCAGGTGACTGTAGGTGAATGGATTTATTTCTGGGTTCTCAATTCTGTTCCATTGCTGAAAGTATCTGTTGTTGTACCAGTACCAGGCTGTTTTGACTACCATAGCTGTATAGTAGGTTCTGAAGTCAGGTAGTGGGAGTCCTCCTACTTTATTCTTCCTCTTCAATAATGCTTTATCTGGGTCTTCTTCCCTTTCCATATAAAGTTAATGACTATTTTTTCCATCTTATTAAAGAATGTTGTTGGTATGTGAATTGGGATTGCATTGTATTTGTAGATTGCTTTGGGTAGAATTGTCATTTTCACAATGTTGAGTCTACTTATCCATGAGCATGGTGTGTTTTTTCCATTTATATTGATCTATTTTGGTTTATTGCAGTAAAGTTTTATAGTTTTCTTTGAATAGTTCTTTTACATCCCTGGATAGATTTATTTATAATTATTTTATTTTTTAGGGGTATTATAAATAGTATTGCTTTCCTGATTTCCTTTTCATTGTTCTCTTTGTTAGTATATAGGAATCCAACTGATTTTTGTGTGTTTATCTTGTATCCTGCTACTCTGCCAAATCTATTAGTTCCAGTAATTTCCTGGTGGAGTCTTGTGGGTTTTCTATATACAGTATCATATCATCTGCAGATAGGAACCACTTTATTTCTTCCTTACCAACTTGGATGCCCTTTATTTCTTTTTCATGCCTTATTGCTCTAGCTAGGACTTCCAGAACAATGTTAAATAGGAGTGGTGATAAAGGACATCCTTGTCTTGTTCCTGTTCTCAAGTGGAATGTTTTCTGCTTCTGTCCATTTAGAATGATGTTGGCTGTTGGTTTTGCATAGTTACCCTTTATTATGTTGAGGAATTTCCCCTCTATACCTATTTTATTGAGAATCTTTATAAGGAATGGGTGTTGGACTTTGTCGAATGCCTTTTCTGTGTCAATAGAGATGATCATGTGATACTTTTCCTTTATTTCATATATGTGGTGGATTATGTTGATTGATTTTCTAATGTTGAACCATCCTTGCATATCTGGTATGAATCCTACTTGGTCGTGGTGTATTATTTTTTTGATATGATGCTGAATTCTATTGGCTAGAATTTTGTCAAGAATTTTTGCATCAATATTCATGAGAGATGTTGGTCTGTAATTTTCTTCATTTGTGGCGAATTTGCCTGGGTTTGATATCAGTCTTATGCTGACTTCATAGAATGAATTTAGAAGTATCCATTCCTTTTTGATGTTCTGAAATAATTTGAGTAGTACTGGTGTAAGCTCTTCTCTGAATGTTTGGTAGAATTCTCCAGTGAAGCCATCTGGGCCAGGCCTTTCTTTTGTTGTTGGGATTTTTTTTTATTACCTTTTCAATCTCTTCTCTTGTTATGGGTCTGTTCAGATTTTTAACATCTGTTTGTGATAGTCTGGGTAGGTAGTGTGTTTCTAGAAACTTGTTCGTTTTCTCTAGATTTTCTAATTTGTTAGAGTATACTTTTTCATAATACTCTGTTATGATCCTTTTTGTTTTGGTTGGATCTGTTGTAATGCCTCCCATTTGATTTCTTATTTGGGTTATTTGTGTCCTCTCCTGTTTTTCTTTTGTCAATTTGGCTAGCAGTTTGTCGATTTTGTTGATCCTTTCAGAGAACCAACTTCTCATATTACTGATTTTTTCTGTTGTTTTTCTATTCTCTATTTCATTTATTTCAGCTCTGATCTTTATTATTTCTTTTATTCTGGTGGCTGTGGGCTTCTTTTGCTGTTCTCTTTCTATTTGTTCTAGTTGTGTAGGTAGTGTTTTGATTCTGTCCCTTTCTTTTTTTTTCCTGTGCATCTATTGCTATAAATTGCCCTCTGAGGACTACCTTTGTTGTGTCCCAAAGGTTTTGGTATAATGTGTTTTCAATCCCATTTGATTCTAGGAATTATTTTATTCTATCTTTCATTTCTTCTATTACCCAGTGGTTCTTAAGCAGCGTGTTAGTTCTTTTCCAGGTAATTGTAATTATTTTTTTTCCTTGCTCTTCCTGCTGTTAATTTCTACTTTGATGGCGTGATTAGAGAATATACTTTGTATTATCTCAATGTTTTGGATTTTGTTGAGGGTTGCTTTGTGGCCTAAGATGTGGTCTATTCTGGAGCATGTTCCATGTGTGTTGGAAAAGAATGTGTACTTTTTAGCTGTTGAGTGGAGTCTTCTATATATGTCTATGAGTTCAAGTTGGCTGATTGTGGCCTTTTGATCTTCTGAATCTTTGTTGACTTTCTTTCTAGATGTTCTGTCCTTTACCGAGAGTGTTGTGTTGAAGTCTCCTACTATTATAGTGGAGCAGTCAATTTCTCTTTTCAATGCTGTTAAAGTTTGTTTCATGTATTTTGGAGCCTTGTCATTGGGTGTGTAGATATTTATTATGATTATGTCTTCATGCTGGATTGTCCCTTTAATCATGATGTAGTGCCTTTCTTTGTCTTTTATGGTGGATTTTTTTTTAAAGTCTATTTTATCTGAGATTAGTATTGCCACTCCTGCTCTTTTTTGGTGGATGTTTCCTTGATATATTTTTTTCCATCCTTTGATTTTTAATAAATTTGTGTCTTTGTTTCTAAGGTGTGTCTCTTGTAGATTGCATATTCATGGATCCTGGTTTTTTTTTTTTATTCATTCTGTCATTCTCTGTCTGTTTATGGGTGTATTTAGGCCATTTATATTCAGTGTAATTACTGATAGGTGTGAGTTTATTGTTGTCATTTTGTAATGATTTTTTTTGTGGTGCTGACGATTTCTTTGTTCTTCTTACTCTCTTGTGCTGAATTCCTTTTGATTGTGGATTTTTTTTCATTTGTTTTTGTAGATGTTGTTTTTACTGAGACTTTATGTTTTTCTTCTTTATTTTAATGAGTAGGTTTGTTAACTGTCTTGGTGGTTACCTTGAAATTTACCTGTATCTTCCTTGGTTTGAACTAGTCTATTATTACGTGGTATCACTTTGCCTTCGTCTCCATTAGAAAGTTCTATACCTACACCATATATTCCCTCTTTTATTGTTCTGATGTTGTTGTCATTTGCAGATTAACCTCTCTGGTTCCCTGTTGTAAATCTTTTGGTTTTGAATAGCCTTTGAGAGTTCATTTCCTAGGTTGATATCTGGCTGGTGCGATCTTGCATCCTAGATTCGGGCTGTCATCTGATGTTGTTTGTTCTCAAACTGAAGGACTCCCTTTAATAATTCTTGTAAGTTTGATTTAGTTTTTACATATTCCTTTAATTTCTGTTTATCTGGAAATGGGGTAATTTCACCATCAAATTTTGCAGGATATATTATTCTTGGCTGGCCAATTTTTTTCTTTCAAGGTTTTATATATGTCATCCAATTGCCTTCTTGCCTGCATGCTTTCTGTCGAGTAATCAGAGCTTAGTCTTATTGTTTTCCCTCTGTATGTGACTTTTCATTTTTCTCAGACTGCTGTCAGGATTCTTTGTCTTTGGTTTTAGTAAGTGTGATTATGATATGCCTGGGTGATTTTCTTTTGGGGTCTCTCCTATATGGGGTTCGTTGAGCTTCTTGGATGGTCAGCTTTTCATCTTTCATGATATTGGGGAAGTTTTCTGTCAGCAGTTCTTCAATGATCCTCTCTGTGTTTTCTTTTTTCTCCCCCATTCTAGAACTCTGATCACTCGAAAATTTTTGCTTTTGATTGTATCCCATATAATTCTCAGGGTTTCTTGATTTTTCTTTGTTCTTTTTTCCGATTTTTCCTCAAACAAAGTTTTATCCAAGTATTTTTCTTCAGTTTCACTGATCCTGTCTTCCATTGTTTCAAAACTGTTCCTAAGCCCTTCTATGACACCGTTCATTTCTGAAATCTTGTTTATCTTTTAGATTTCTAATTGCTGTTTTTGTATGATTTCTAGTGTGAATTTATTGTAGCATTTTATTTCTGTATTGTTTTCCTGAATTCTTCCATTTTTTTGTCTGTATTTTCCATGAATTTGTCTATTTTTTTCCTCATTTTTGTCTGCTTTTTGCTTCAACTCTTGGATAGCTCTGAATATTAGAGTTTTGAATTCCCTATCAGGTAGTTCTACTGCCTTTTCTTTTACTGGAAAGTCATCTGGTATTTTATTTTGGATTCCTAATAGAACCATCCTGTCCTAATTTTTTATACGCTTTGATATTGTCTGCTATCTTTGGAAGGACATTCAGTAGTTATTCTCATCATTTATTTATTGTAGATTTGTTTGTTTCATCCTGCTTTTTTGTTTTATTTGATTATGTCTGAACATGTGGGATGTGCCTTCTTTGTGGTTTGCTCGTCTATGGATACGATGTTTTCACCTCCTTGTCCAATGGACAGGGCCAGTCACTCACCTATTGTGTAGCAAGGCAGGGCAGACTGAAGGGGATGGGATGGGTTGTTTGTGGCACATACTTGGGCTGACAAGACAAGCCAGTGGTCAGCACAGGGCAGGTCCCAGTAGATCATGCCTGTGCTGCTCAGGAGTGCAATGTTCAGCACACCCTGCAGATAGGCACGTGGTAGGGGGAGAGGGAGGTTGTGATGTGTGGAGCTAGTTTGGGTATGGAAAAGAAGAGAGAGAGGAGAGAGAAACAGGAGCCAAAAAAAAAGCTGATGGTGCTTGCCATTGGAGTGGAGAGACAAGAAATCAAGAAATGGGGAAAAACAAAAATGAAAAAAAAAACATAAATTGACGTTTTAAAAAATGCCCCAGGGATGTCACCCACACAGATGCACAGAACAGGGAGTCACTCCCAAGCCACGCAGTATAGCCCAGCTATAAGGGGTGGAGTTGGTACACAAAGTCAGGTATTCAGGAGACAGTAAAAGAAGGTAAGTAGAAAGAGACGAGAAACCGAAAAATGAAAAATAAAAGGAAAAAAGAGAGAAAACAAATAAACTAAAAAAGAAAAAGAAAGCCCCCAGGGATCCCACTAGCGTGACTGTGCGGACTAGGTAAACGGACCAGGGAATCAGTTCCCCAGCTAAGCAGCACTTCGTAGCCTGTCAAGAAGAAGGAAAGACAGCACATGGAGTCTGGTGTTTGAGAGAAAGCAGCGGGAGGAAGTGAGAGGCAGGGAAGAAACCAAAAGAAGCCGAAGAAAGCAATACCAGCAACAAAGAAATGGCACTGAAGAAGCTGGTTGGTGTGGGTGGGGCAAATTCATGTGGCATGGAACAGACGCCTCCTGTGTCACGGTCGCAGCCTGCTGGGGAACGGCAGATTGGCTCTCCAGGAAGCCAGAATCTGTCTGCTGGGAAGCAGTGAATTGGCCCTCCAGGAAGCTGGGAATCCACCCGCCAAGAAGCAGCAAATTGGCCTGCCGGGAATCCAGGAATCCACCTGCTGGGAAGCAGCAGACCAGGTAGCCAGGAAGCTGCGAAGGTGAAGCGGGGGGAGGTAAGGTGGGGGATGGGAAAGTGTGCCTCGCTGGTTACTGGATGCTCTGTCTCCTGCTGGGAGCTCCATGAATCTGCTTTTCTGTACTCCCTGTCCGCTGATCTCCGGCAGGAGTCCAAGATGGTAGATCCATGCTGCATTAGCTGATAGGGGACCTCTGCTCATAACTCTCCTCACTCTCTGTTCACTGTCAGTTTCTTATACCATTTGGTGTTTGGTTGAGTTCTTTATCTCTTCATTTGATGCTTAGGGTTCCACGCTTGACATTTGTCTCTGTTTTACTTAGTTTTTTGGGTCTTTGCTGTGGAGGGACGGTGTGGTGCTTCTGTCTATAGTGCCATATTCCTAGAATTCCCCGTCCATTTCATTTTTGATGATTTCCAATTTTGCTAGATTTATACTTCGTATATTCCATGTTGTGATTATTAATGGATGTTTTCAGCTGTTTCTTCTCATTTTGAGTCATGCCACATCGGGAAATGAAGGTCCCACATGCTTGACTCCATCCACGTCATTAGAGTTGACTCTACTTTGAGGAGGGAGCTCTTCCCTAGTTGTATTTTGAGTGCCTTCCAACCTGAGGGGCTCATCTTCCAGCACTATATCAATGTTCCACTGCTATTCATAAGATTTTCACTGGCTAATTCTTTTCAGGAGTAGACTGCTGGGTCCCTGTTCCTAGTCTGTCTTAGTCTGGAAGCACAGCTCAAACCTGTCTGCCATGGGTGACCCTGCTGGTATTTGAATACCAGTGGCATAGCTTCTAGCATCACAGCAACACATAAGCCCCCACAGTAGGACAAACTGACAGACATGTGGGGGAAGAGGCTTGTATAAATCAAGATATGTATCAACTTTAAATTTTGTTCTCTGAAATATGTGTGTTAAATTCCAGTAAATTTCTAGAGCAGATTCAAATTTAGTCCAATTTCTTAAAAAAATCCCCACTCAATTTTTATTACATCATATGGCTTTCTAACTACATTAACCAACCTTTCAATGAAAAACAACTAAAAGTGACAATTTATTTCTTTTTAAATCTTTTTAGAGTTTATTAAGGAGCATCAGGGAATTAAAGAATACTTAGGCCAAACTATAAAGAAATTTCACCAAATCATCAAATAATTTCCACCTTTAAAGCTCCAATAAATATTAACTCACTGTCAAAAATCACAAAATACATAAGGGAAAAAAAAGGTACTATGACTAAGAGTCATAAAAAATAAAAGAGCTAAAGCATATCCACAAAGGATTTAGAAATTGCAAAATATAAAATAAGTAGAATAACATGTATAAATAAATAAATGAAAAGGATGGAAAGATAAATAAAGGCCAGGAAACTATAAAAAATAGACAAGTATATCTGAAAAGAACCAAATTTAACTTATAAAAATGACAAAATCAAAGGAGAATTTCCAGTAATGGCAGGCCACATAACCCGGTTTAATCCTTTTGCTGAAATATGCATATAAAATATGCTGGGAAATTATTTTTAACAATTGATTTTTAAAATGTTGAGAGCTAAGAAGATAATGTAGAGACTGCCAGTTCTGACAAAATTATGTAGTTATCCCTCTTCGTCCCCATTAGAACAGCAAAAAAAAAAAAAAAAAAAAAAATGGATGTAATATAACAATCATAAGAGGAATCTGAAAAGTGGAAATAAAAAGAGTAACTGGCTAGAGACCTTGAGACTTGAAGAATGACACAGCAGTGAGTTCCTTGGGTTTTCTGTCTTCCAACCAACAAGTGCAGATGAAAATAAGCATCAAAAAAGCCTTCTCTCTCTAGCTAAAGCACTGGGAAAAAGAAACAGAGCAGGACTGTAAAAACAGCGTGGGGGGCAATGTCTGTCTTTGTCTAACTTCACAAGGGGAAAGGAGAACCAAGATCAACAGTGCAAGGCTGAGTCCCATGAGGTGGAGGCCAGATAAGCCTCCTCTCTCCACCATCTTTACTAATTCTGACACCAGCCGTCCCTCACACAGCACTCTCTACTTCTCTGCTCAGTTCAATAATTCATTGCAATGGCCACACACAACTCACAGACCATACTCACGGTTATGGGGTTTATTAGGGAAGTAACAGTTACAGTTCAGGCTCAGGAACACTCAGGATACAGTTCTTCCATCAGGACAGCCTCTTCCCAATCAAGCTCGCAGATGTTGGCCCCCTTTTAAGGCAAAACTGACCAATCCCCTGGTGGGCCACAATTATCTTATTTGCACAGCCCTGCCCAGTGGCCTGGGTGGGAGTTACAAGACGATGGTGAGAAAGGCCATACTAAGTAATTCATCACACCGCAAGGGCAAAATCCTTTAACCCTAGTGGTGTTAGAGGAAACCAAGTGAGTCTAGACTCCCATGCCCCACAAGGTAGCATACACCTAGGGAAAATGCTTTCCTTCATCCACTAGCAATGCAAAAGTTGACCTAGCAGGGACATCAACCACCAGGTGGTAGCACACGACTCAGGATGGCACTGTTCGCTCCCAACAGTGGGGCAGTGCCAGTGGAGACCAAATAGGGCAACTAGTCTCCCAACCCCTCCAAATACCAGCAGAAGGAGGTAAGGGCAGGCTCTTTTCTCCCTGGCCAGCAGTGCTAGTTGATCTGATGCTTCTCTCCCCTGCCATATGAAGTAGAGAGTTTGGTTTCTTAATTCTCAACTGGTTGAAACAGGCAGCTGAGGAGACTCCTCTCTCACATGCTCAGCATCTGTGGAGACTAAGTGGGAAGTCTGGTTTCTAGCCCCCAAGAGGCAGCAGTAGGTAGGTTAGGGAGGTGCTTTCCTCCCTCATTGGTGGCATTAGCAAAGGCTGAGCTGGGAGTCTAAACTCTCACCCCACTACAACCAGCAGCAGCAGATGACCCAAGGCATGGCTCTACTCCTATGTTGGTGTAGTAACAATGAAGACCAGTATAAGACTGTCTTACACTGTCCTAGTTACCTAGTGCTGTCATAATAAAAAATACCATAAGTGAATGGCTTTAAAGAACAGAAATTTATTTTCTTACAGTTCAGGAGTCTGGAAGTCCTAATTCAGGGTACTGGCTCTAGGGGAAAGGTTCTTCTTTACCTCTTTTAGCTTCTAGTAGCTGTCAGCAATCCTTAGTGTTCTGGGCTTGTAGATTCATCTGCCTCTGTGGTCACATACAGTCTGTCTCCCCATGTGTGTGTCTCTACGTCTATTCTGCTCTTTTATAAGACACCCCTCAGAAGTGATTAAATTTAGGACCCGCACTACACTTGTGTGACCTACTTAACATAATAAAAGAAAGCCCAGAGTCACATTCACAGGAACAAGGGTCAGGATTTCAATATAACTTTTGGGGAGACACTATTCAGTCCATAATACATTCCTTGCCAGTAGTGTCAGTGTCTGTCACTATCCCAAATAGAAAGTAAGAAAAAGATATCATAGAGTAGGGAGCTGGACAAAGGTATTCTTTACACCTGCATAGGAAGTTCTGGACAGACCCCTGAATGACTTACACCTAAAACTAACCAGTATCAACAAACCAAAATGTCTGAGATTAGAACTATACTGTTATCCAGACTTTCAGAGTGGCCTCCAAGTAGTACACAAATAAAGTAGACCAGAATAGAATTTCAAAGGCTATGGAAACTAAATTTTCATTGAAATACCCAAAAAGGAAGGGCAAGACTTGCATGCTAAAACTAAATAGGATGATGCAAAATGGCAATAGAGGTCAGTTCCTCCACCAAAACAACAATTGTAATGGAATGAGCAATTGGAACCAACTATTTTGGAATTCTGGGGCCTGCTTGGATGCTTAAATCAACCAAGGAAGTGCTTGATGAAGGGACAAGGTGCTGATCTTTCTTAGGTGACCACGTGCACCAACCGACTACCATTCCCTATTCCTCACACCTTCTGCAGTGGTGAGGGCAGCAGTCCGTGTTCCTACACTGGCTGGTTGGTGTCAAAGCAGGTAGTAAGGACCTTATCCTCCAAGGGTTTCACAATTTGCACAGCTGGGTTGGTCTAGCAGTGCCCTGAATGACAGGTGCAGACCACTGTGGTGGGTTTTGGCACTTTTGCATAAAGAGGCTCCTAGATTGAAAGGAAATGATACTAAGCAGCAACTCAAAGTCATACAAAGAAAAAAAGATCTCTGGTAAAGGTAATTACATGAGCAAACGTAAAGGCCAGTTTTACTGTACTTTTCATTTATAACTCTAGTTGTTGTGCACTAAAAACCAAAAAAACCAACCCGCTATCATTCAATCATGACTTCAAAATGAAAAAGGAATTATAAATTTGCCTTATTGGGATAATAATGTATAGAGATGAATTTTATGACGATAGTAACATAAAACAGTGTGGAGCAGTATAGGAATAGTATATTTGTATGAACCTGGTAGTGGAAATGGTTAACACTCTCATCTGTTAATCTTAAAGTTAGAGGTTTGAGTCTGCCTAGCCATGCCTCAGAAGAAAGACCTGGTGACCTACTTCTGAAAAATTAGCCACTGAAAACGCTATGGAGCACAGTTCTACTCTGTGCTCTGGGGTCACCATGAGTCAGAATTGACTTGACAGCAACTGGTATATTACTAAGTTAAACTGCTATCAATTTAAACTAGGCTGTTATAATGTTAGGATGTTAATTGTAATCCCCACAGTAACCACAAAGAAAATATCAACAACAACAAAAAATACACAAAAGAAAATGAGAAGGGAATAAAAATGCTTCACTCCAAAAAGAAGAAACACAAAAGAAGACAGTATTGTAGGAAATGAGGGACAAAAAAGGTTTAAAACACACAAAAAACAAACAGCAAAATAGGAGAAGTAAGTCTCCTTATCAGTAATTGTCTAAATGTAAACAGATTAAACTCTCCACTTAAAATGCATAGACTGAAGGTGGAGCCAACATGGAACTACAAACGGAAGCACCATGCCATCCTTCTGCAGGAAAGACTCAAAAAACTAAATGGAACAGATAAAAACGTCAATCCTGGAACCCAAACCATCAAATGAAGGGGTAAAGAACTAGATCAAGCACCAAATGGAAGAAGAAATTGACAGAGAACAGAGAATGAGGAGAGCTACGGAGTGGAGGTCTCCTGCCAGCTAATGGCAGCACAGTTTCACCATCTTGGAGCAGAGCCAGCAACGACCCTGGATGGGGAGTAGAGAAAGGCAATTTCACGTAGCTTTCAACAGGAGGCAGAGCACCTAGTAACCAGAGAAGTATGCTTTCCCACCGCTCACCCTTCTGCCCTGTACGCTGCCTACACTGCCTCCCAATGGGTCACAGCTGCTCAGACAGAGAGACACTGACTCACTGCCACCCTGGGTCTGCCCTGCCCCCACTTGCCAGCTCCTGCCAGGCCATATTTTCTCTTTCACTTCCTTTTCTTTCACCCTCCCACCTAGACTTCTGCGTTGCCTCTGCCTCTTCCTGATGGGCTGTGCCCCACCACTTGGCTGGAGAAAACCGGCTCCCCGCCATTCTAGGTCCACCCTGCCCCCACCAGCTGGGTCCCACTGAACCATTTTTTTTCTCTTTCCCTTTATTCCTTTTCTTTCTCCCTGCCACCTAGCCCCCCTGTACCACCTCTGCCCCTTCCCAACATGCCATGCCATTCCACTCAGCTGGAGAGGCACCAACTCGCTGCCACCATGGTCTGCCCAGCCCCTATCAGCCGACTCCATCAGTGTCATACTTTTTTATTTTTTCCACTTTCCCTTTCTTCCTTTGATTTCTCCCCTCTGCCTAGCCACATGTGGCACCTCTGCCCCTTCCCAATGAGTCTTGCTGCAGCGCTCAGCTATAGAGGCACCAGCTCACCCCCACCCTTGGCCTACCCCACCCACACTGGTCAGCTCCCTCATTGCCATTTTTTTCTCTCTTTCCCTTTCTTCCTTTTCTTTCTCTCTCCCACCTAGCCCCGTGTGTCATCTCTGCCCCTTCCTGACAGGATGCACCATGGCGATCAGCTGGAAAGGCACTGGCTTGTGTCCACCTTGGGCTGGCCCCATCCCCACAAGCCAGCTCCTGCCATACATTTTTTTTCTCTTTCCTATCCTTTTCTTTCTCCCTCCCACCTAGCCCCATGAGCCACCTCTGCCCCTTCCCGACAAGACATGCCATGCCACCATTACACGGTCTCCCCAGGTTTGTCCTGCTCCCTACCTGCCAGCTCTTTCCATGCCACCATTTTATCTCTTTTCTTTTCTTTGTTTCCCTTTCTTCCTTTTCCTTCTTCCTCCCACCTAGCCCAATACACCACTTCTACCGCATCCTACTGGGCCATGCCCACTACCTCAGCTAGAGAGCCATCATACTACAGCCACCCTGGGTCAAACCTGCCCCCATCTGCTGGCTCCTGCACCACCGTATTTTTATTACTTTTGTTTCTCTTCTGTCTTTTCTTTCTCCTTCCCACCTAGCTCCACATATCACAACCCTTCCCAACTGGCCCTTGGGTCCACACTGCCCCCCTTCACTGGCCCCCACCATTGTGCCAGTTCTTTTTTCCTTTTCTCTCTCTTCCTTTTCCTTCTCTCTCATACCTAACCCCATACGCCACCAACCCCCCTGCCATTGGACCACCATGCTGCTGCAGCTGGAGAGTCACCAGCCCACCACAGCACCAAGTCCACCTCACCCCCACCATGATGCCACTTACCTTATTTTTTCTTTCACTTTCTTTTTTTCTTTCTACCTTCCACCTAGCCTCATACATCACCTCCCCCCCTTTCCCACAAGCCCCTAGTTCTGCTCAACCCCCACCTTCTGGCTACCTTTTTTAAATCATTCTCTCTTTTTTCTTTTCTTTCTCCCCCCACCTAGCCCCATAAGCCACCCCGCTTTCCCACCAGCCCTCTATGCGGTGCCGTGGCTTCAGCATGCCTGGTCTTCCGGCCAGCCACCACACCAGGCCCACACTGCCCACCCCTCCTGCCACATGACCAGCTGCTGAAATTGGGAAGTAAGCCCATATCACTCCCTATCAAACACATCCGTCTATCTGGCGAGAAGCTTTGAAAGTTCTTACACAGCTAGACCAACATCAGGAGACAGACAGCACCCACCCAGTCCAAGCTCAGCCTCCTCTTCAAAACAGGGTACAGTGAAACAGACTCGCCCTGCCTGTTGCTGCCCTGCCCACCTGGACAAGGTGGTGAGAACTATCATGCCTACAGATGAGCAAGCAGAAAAGCACACCTGGCTTGCCTGCCTTGACATATCAAAACAAAACAAAAAAGCAGGATGAAACAAACGAACAGTCAATAAACAAAATAATACCCTAATGTCTCAAAGACAGCAAAAAATATCAAACCTTATAAAGAAGCAGGACAAGATGACTCCAGTAAGTGACCAAAATAAAGAATCAGACAACATCCCAGGAGAAGAAAAGGTAGTGGAATTACCTGATATAGAATTCAAAAGACTAATATTTAGGGCTCTCCAAGAGATTATGAAGGAAGTCAAGGAAAATACAGACAAAGCCAAGGGAAAAATACAATAATCATGAAAAACACACATAAAAACCAATGGAAATGTAGACAAAATCAGGAAAACACAGACAAAGCAATAGAAGAATTCAGGAAAATAATACAAGAACAAAATGTTAACATACATAAACAGTTAGAAATGATTAACAAATTAGAAATCCAAAAGATAAACAACAAAATTTCAGAAATGAACAACTCAGTAGAAACTTTAGGAACAAGTTTGAAACAATGGAAGACAGAATCAGTGAGGTTGAAGACAAACCCATGGATGCCACTTTGTTTGAGGAAAAATCAGAGAAAAGAATGAAGAAAAATGAAGAAAACCTAAGAATTATGTGGGACACAATCAAGAGCAAAAATTTCTTTGTGATGGGAATTCCAGAATAGAAGGATAAATTGGAAAACATAGAGAGATTCTTGAAGATTTGCTGGCAAAAAAACTTCCCAAATATCATGAATGATGAAAAGCTGACCATCCAAGAAGTTCAACGAATGCCATATAGGATAGACACTAAAAGAAAGTTACCAAGACACATCATAATCACACCTGACAAAACCAAAGATAAAGAAAGAATCCTGAGAGCAGGTCAAGAAAAACAATAAAGTCATTTACAAAAGGGAAACAATAACAGTAAGCTCTGCTTACTCGGCACAAACTATGAAGACAAGAAGGAAGTGTAATGGCATATATAAAAATCATGAAATAAAAAAACTGCCAACCAAGAATAATATATCCTACAAAACTCTCTCTCAAACACAATGGCGAAAATAGGAAATTTCCAGATAAACAGAAATTAAGGGAATTTGTAAAAAACAAACTAAACTTACAAGAAATATTAAAGGGAGTCCTTGGTTAGAGAACCAACAAAAGCAGACAACAATAGGAGTCTAGGACATGTGATTGCATCAGCCAGACACCAACCTAGATTAAAAAATCTCAAAAATAAAATAAAGCTAAAAGACTTAAAACAAGGAAACTGAGACATCAATCTGTAAATGACAACAACGTCAAAACAATAAAAGGAGAATAAAGGGTGAAGTATAGAACTTTCAAATGGAGAGAAAGTTAAGGCGATATCAAGTAATAAGAGACTGGTTCAAATTTAAGAAGATAAGGGTAAAGTTCAAGACAACCACATAGAAAGTTAACAAACCTAATCACCAGAATAAAAAAGAAGAAAAACATAAGGATTTAGTAAACACAAAATCTACAATAACTAAAGAAAAGAAAATGCACAAACAAAAGGAATTCAGCACAAGAGAGTAATAAGAACAAAGAAAACGTAAGCACCACAAAAAAGCACAATATGACAGCAATAAACTCATACCTATCGATAATCACGCTGAATGTAAATGGTTTAAATGTACCCGTAAAGAGAGACTAGCAGAATTGATTTTTAAAAAAAATCATGATCCATCAATATGCTGTCTACAAGAGAAACATCTTAGACACAAAGACATAAATTTATTAAAAATCAAAGGATGGAAAAATATATCAAGAAAATGGTAATAAGAGCAGGAGTGACAATAATAATCTCAAATACAATAAACTTTAAGACAAAATCAACAATAAAAGACAAGAAATGACATTATATAATGATTAAAGGCAAAAAGGGCCAATCCACCAAGAAGACGTAACCTTAATAAATATCTACGCACCCAATGACAGGGCCCCAAAATACATAAAACAAACTCTAACAGCACTGAAAAGAGAAATAGTTCCACAATAATAATAAGAGACTTCGACACAGTACTCTCAGTAAAGGACAGAACATCTAGAAAGACATTCGAGAGAGAAACAGAAGATCTAAAGACCAAAATAGATCAACTAGACATAATAGACACTTATAGAACACTCCACCCAACATCAGCAAAATATTCATTCTTTTCAAACACAAATGGAACATTCTGCAGAATAGACCAAATTTTAGGCCAAAAAGCACCCAATAAAACTCAAAACATTGACATAATACAAAGCATTCTCTCTGATTACAATGCCATAATAGAAGAAATTAATAACAGGAAGAGCAAAGTTAAAAAATCAAATACATGGAAACTGAATAACACCTTGCTTAAAAAGCACTGGGTAATAGAAGAAAACAAGTGGGAATAAAAAAATTCCTAGAATCAAATGAGAATGAAAATACATCATACCAAAACCTTTGGGACACAGCAAAGGCAGTGCTCAGAGGTCTATTTATAGCAAAAAACACACACATTAAAAAAAGAAGAATGGGCTAAAATCAAAATTTTAGCCCTACAACTCAAACAAATAGAGAACAGCAAAAGAAACCTACAGCCACGAGAAAAGAAATAATAAACATTAGAGAAGATATAAATGAAATAGAGAACAGACCAACAACAGAAAGAATCAACAAGACCAAAAGTTGGTTCTGTGAAAAGATCAACAGAATCAACAAACCACTGGCTAAACTCACAAAAGAAAAATATGAGAGGAAGCAAATAACCCAAATAAGAAATCAGATGGGGGGCATTAAAACAGACCCAACTGAAATAAAAAGGATCATAACAGAATACTATGAAAATTGTACTCCAACAAATTTAAGAACCTAGAGGAAATGGACAAATTTCTAGAAACACATTACCTACCTAAACTAACCCAAACTGAGATAGAAAATCTGAACAGACCCATAGCAAGAGAAGAGATTGAAGAGGTAATAAAACAAAAACCTCATCCCTCTCACCCCTCAAAAAAAAAAAAACCCTAGCCTGGACGGCTTCACTGGAGAATTCTAACAAACATTCAGAGAAGAGCTCACACTAGTAATACTCAAATTATTCCAGAGCATAGAAAATGAAGCAGTACTGAATTCATTCTATGAAGTCAGCATAACCCTGGTATCAAAACCAGGCAAAGACACCACAAAAAAAGAAAATAATAGACCAATATCTCTCATGAACATAGATGCAAAAATTCTTAACAAAATTCTAGCCAATAGAATTCAGCATCATATCAAAAAAATAATACACCATGACCAAGTGGGATTCATACCAGGTAGGCAAGGATGGTTCAACATTAGAAAATCAATCAGCATAATCCACCACATAAATACAACAAAAGAAAAGAATAACATGAGCATCTCAATCAGTGCAGAAAAGGCATTTGATTAAGTCCAACACCCATTTCTGATAAAAACTCTCAGCAAAATAGGAATAGAAGGGAAATTCCTCTACATAATAAAGGGCATCTATATGAAACCAACAGCTAACAGCATTCTCAACAGAGAGAAGCTGAAAGCATTTCCCCTGAGAATGGTAACAAGACAAGGATGCACTTTGTCACCACTCCTATTTATCATTGTGCTGGAATTCCTACCTAGAGAAATAAGGCAAGAAAAAAATAAATGAAATACAAATTGGAAAGGAAGAAATAAAATTATCCCTATTCGCAGATGATATGTTCCTATACGTAGAAAACCTCAAAGATTCCACAAGAAAAGTGCTGGAACTAATAAAAAGATTCAGCGGAGTAGCAGGATACAAGATCAACATACAAAAATCAGTTGGATTTCTATACACCAACAAAGAGAACTTCGAAAAGGAAATCGAGAAAACAATACCATTTATAATAGCCCCTAAAAAGATACAATAATTAGGAATAAATCTAACCAGGGATGTAAAAGACTTATACAAAGAAAACTACAAAACGCTATCGCAAGAAACCAAAAGTGACCTATATAAATGGAAAAACGTACCATGCTCATGAATAGGAAGACTCAACATTGTGAAAATGTCAATTCTACCCAAAGAGATATACAGATATAACACAATCCCAGTCCAAATACCAACAGCACTCTTTAATGAGATGGAAAAACTACTAACTTTATACACAAAGGAAAGAGGCCCCAGATAATTAAAGCATTATTGAAAAAAAAAAATAAAGTAGGAGGCCTCACACTACCTGATCTCAGAACCCAGTATACAGCCATGGTAGTCAAAACAGCCTGGTACTGGCACAACGACAGACACATAGACCAATGTAACACAATTGAGAACCCAGGCATAAATCCATCCACCTATGGTCAGTTGATCCTTGACAAAGGCCCAAGGTCCATTAAATGGGGAAAAGATAGTCTCTTTAAAAAATGGTGATGGCAAAGCTGGATGTCCATATGTAAAAAAATGCAACAAGACCCATACCTCAGATCGCACACAAAAACTAATTCAAAACGGATCAAAGACCTAAGTATAAAACCTAAAACTATAAATATCATGGAAGAAAAAATAGGGACAATGCTAGGGGCCCTAATATATGGCATACATAGGATACAAACCAGAACTAACAATGCACAAACACCAGGAGATAAACTAGATAACTGGAAGCTCCTAAAAATTAAACACTTACGTTCATCAAAAGAGTTCACCAAAAAAGTAAAAAAGAACCTACAGACTGGAAATAAATTTTTGGCTACGACATACCCAACAAGGGTCTAATCTCTAAAATCTATAAGAGACTGCAACGCCTCAACAACAAAAAGACAAACGATCCAATTAAAAAATGGCAAATGATATGAACAGACCCCTCACCAAAAAAGACATCCAGACAGCTAACAGAAACATGAGGAAATGCACACTATCATTAGCCATTAAAAAAATGCAAATCAAAACTACACTGAGATACCATGTCACCCCAACATTACCGGCACTAATCAAAAAAAAAAATAACAAATGTTGGAGAGGTTGTGGGGAGATTGGAACTCTTATGCACTGCTGGTGGGAATGTAAAATGGTACAACCACTATGGAAAAGTATATGGCATTTCCTTAAAAAGTTATAAACAGAAATACCATATGATCCAAGAATCCCACTCCTATGTACATATCCTGGAGAAATAAGAGCCCTCACATGAATAGATATATGCACACCCATGTTCACTGCAGAATTATTCACAGTATCAAAAAGATGGAAACAACATAAGTTCCCATCAACAGATGAATGGATAAACAAATTATGGTACATACGCATAATGGAAAACTACGCAATAATAAAGAACAATGATGAATCCATGAAATATCTGACAACATGGATGAATCTGGAGGGCATTATGCTGAGTGAAATAAGTCAATCACAAAAGGACAAACACTGTATGTGACCACTATTACAAAAACTCAAGAAAAGGTTTACACACAGAAACAATCTTTGATGATTATGAAGGAGGGGAGGGGTGGAGAGGGAAAATCATTAACTAGATAGTAGATAAGCGTTATCTTTGGTGAAGGGAAAGACAGTGAAAAATATACGGAAAGTCAGAACAACTTCACCAAGGCAAAGTCATAGAAGCTTCATAGACACATCGAAACACCCTGAGAGACTGAGTTACTGGAGTTGAGTCTAGGGACCATGGTTGCAGTGGTTACCTAGGTCAATTGGCATGACAAAGTTCACAAAGAAGATGTTCTACATCCAACTTTGGTGAGTAGCATCTAGGGTCTTAAAAGCTTGCGAGTGGCCATCTAAGGTACATCTACTGGTCCCATCCCATCCAGAGCAAAGGAGAATGAAGAAAATCAAAGACACAAGGGAAATATTAGTCCCAAGGACTAATGAACCACAAGTAACACAGCCTCAACAAACCTGAGCCCAGAAGAACTACATGTTGCCCAGCTACCACCACCAGCCACTCTGACAGGGATCACAATAGAAGATCCCAGACAGAGCCGGAGAAAAATGTAGAACAAAATTGAAATTCACAAAAAAAAAAGAAAAAAAACATTACTAGTCTGACAGAGACTGGAAGAACCCCCAAGACTATGGCCCCTGGACACCCTTTTGACTCCAAACTGAAGCCCTTCCCGAAATTCACCATCAGACAAAGATTGGACAGGTCTGTAAAACAAACAATAATACACGTGAGGAACATGCTTCTTAGTTAACTCATGTATACAAGACTAAAAGGGTAACACATCCCCAAAAGCAATGACAAGAAGGCAGGAAGAGACAGGAAGAATGGACAGATGGAAACGGGGTAATGGGGTATGGAAGGGGAGAGTGCTGACACATCACAGGGATTGAAGCCAATGTCACAAAAAAATTGTGTATAAATTGTTGAATGAGAAACTAATTTGCTCTGTAAAGTTTCACCTATAACAGAATAAAATAAACGAACAAAAAAAGGCAAAGACTGGCAAGAGGGATTAAAAAATGATTGAACTATATGCTGTCTTAAAGAGGCTCACTTTAAATTCAAAGACAAAAACAGGTTGACCGTGAGAGGATGGAAATAATATTCCATACAAATAGTAGATAAAGCTAGAGAGGCAGTACGAAAAAATATATACATTTTAAATCAAAATCTGCTACAAGAGACAAGGGCATTACATAATGATAAATGGGTCAATTTATCAGGAAGATGTAACAATTTTAAATTTATATGTACCTATATCAGAGCCCTAAAATATATGAAACAAGAACTGACAGATTTAAAGGGAGAAATAGTTCTACAGTAATAGCTGAAGACTTCAATATACCACTTGCAATAATAGAAAGAGCATCTAGAAAGAATAATAATAAGGAAATAGAGGATTTGAACAAAACTCTACACCAACCAGACCTATCAGACATATATAAAACACTCCACCCAAATTCAGAACAATACACATTCTCATCCAACGAACATGGATCATTATTGAGGACAGAGCATACGCTAGGTTCAAAAACAAGTCTCAGTAAATTTTAAAATAGTGAAATCATACAAAGTATCTTCTCCAACCACAATGGAATGAAAACAGAAAATAATAACAGAAGAAAAACTGGAAAATACACAAGTATATGGAAATTAACAATACACTATTAAAAAATCAATAGGTCACGGGAGAAATCAGAACACTTTGAGTCAAATGAAAATTAAAAAAAAAAACATGGGATGCACCAATGGCAGTGCTCAGAGGGAAATTTAAAGCAGTAAATGCCTATATTAAAAAAGAAAAAAGACCTCAAATCAATAACTTAATTTTACTACTTGAGGGATTAGAAAAAAGAAAACTAAGCCAAAAAGCTACCTGAAGGAAGGAAATAACAAAAAGCAAAGTAGAAATATGTAAAATAGAGAAGAAACATTGGACAATCAATCAATGTAATACACCACCTTAATAAAACAAAGTAAAAGAAGCTCATGATCTTCTGCACTGATGCAGAAAATGCATTTGACAAAATCGAACACACTTTCATGATAAAAACAATAAAAAAATTGGAACAGAGGGGAAATTCTTTTTTTTAATTTTTTATATTTATATTTATTTTTTTAAGCACTTCAGGTGAAGGTTTACAAAACAGATATTTTCCCATTAAACAGTACACATATTGTTTCATGACATTGGTTAACAACCCCAAGACATGTCAACATGCTTCCTTCTTGGCCTTGGAGGACCTTTTATTTTTTTTTTGTGGTGAAAACATACATTGACAAAGATACACCATTTCAAAATTTTCTACATGTACAATTCAGTGACGTCAATTACATTCTTCCAGCTGTGCTGCTATTCTCACTTTAGATGAAGGTTTACAGAACAAAATATTTTCTGCCCTCTGACAATGGTTAAGAACCCCACTATATGTCAACACTGTCCTTACTCAACCTTGGGATCCCTATCACCAGCTTTCCTGTCCCCTTCTGTCTTCTAGATCTTGTCCCTGGACTTCTGGGCCTCATTAGTCCCTTTTGTTTTATGGGGCCATCCAATCCACAGCTGAACGGTGAACCTCAGGAGTGACTTCACCACAGAGCTAAAACGGTGTCCGGGGACCATATTCTTGGGGTTTCTCCACTCTCTGTCAGGCCAGTAAATCTGGTCTTTTTGTGTGTGTTAGAATTTTGCTCTACATCCTTCTTCAGCTCTGTCCAGAACCCTCTGTTGTGATCC
>NW_004443987.1:10978650-10981569 GCF_000243295.1 Trichechus manatus latirostris | reverse complement strand
ACTCCATTGTGTGTATGTACCATAGTTTGTTTATCCATTCATCTGTTGATGGGCATCTAGGTTGTTTCCTTCTTTTTGCTATTGTGAAGAATGCTGCTGTCTTAGGCTGGGTTCTCCAGAGAAGCAAAACCAGTAAAGCATATAAATATATATATAGAGAGATTTATATCAAGGAAATAGCTCATGCAATTGAAGAGGCTAAAACGTCCCAAGTCCACAGATCAGGGTAGAGGCCTATCCTAGTTCACGTAGCCGCAAAAGCTGGTGAACCCAAGGTCGGCAGGTCGGAGAGGGGCTCCCACTCACAGGCTGTGAAGGTCGGTGAATTCCAAGATCAGCGGAAAAGACCGCAAGGTTTCTCCTGATTCACATAGCTGCAGGGGCTGGCGAACCCAAGGTTGGCAGGTTGGGGAACCGGACTCATGCTTGCAGGCTGAGAAGTTCAACGAATTCTGAGATCAACAGGTAAGCTGCTAGCTCAAGTCCCACACACCGGATGTGAGACAACAAGAGGCAGCTGCTGAGTCTGGAACAAGCCAAAAACCTTGGCAAGGTGAGCAGGCAGAAGATAACCGGTGGAAGGCAGAGAGATGAAATTGAGAGGGGGGTGAGCTGCCACAGGCCCCGCCTACACCAGTACCACTCAGCAGATTCCATCATGGGGGCGATCACAACATTATATAACTACTAAAACACTGAGAATAATGGTCTAGCCAAGTTGACGTACAATCTTAACCATCAGCCATGAACATGGGTGTGCATATGTCTATTCATGTGATGGCTCTTATTTCTGTAGGATATATTCCTAGGAGTGGGATTGCTGGATTGTATGGTATTTCTATTTCTAGCTTTCTAAGGAAGTGCCGTATCATTTTCCAAAACAGTTGTATCATTATGCATTCCCACTAGCAGTGCATCAGAGTTCCGATCTCCCCGGAGCCCCTCCAACATTTGCTATTTCCAGTGTTTTTGATTCGTGCCAGTAATGCCGGGGTGAGAATGGTATCTCATTGTGGTTTTAATTTGCATTTTTCTAATGGCTAGTGAACAGGAGCATTTCCTCATGTGTCTGTTGGCTGCTTGAATGTCTTCTTTAGTGAAGTGTCTGTTCATTTCCTTGGCCCATTTTTTAATAGGATCATTTGTCTTTTTATTGTAGAGGTGTTGAATTTTCTTGTAGATTATGGAGATTATATCTTTGTCTAATTTGTAATGTCCAAAAAATTTTTCCCAGTCTGTAGGTTCTCTTTTTACTCTTTTTGTGAAGTCTTTTGAAGAGCATAGGTGTTTGATTTTTAGAAGATCCCAGTTATCTTGCTTATCTTCTGCAGTTTGTGTGTTGATGGTTATGGTTTGTATCCTGTTAATGCCATGTATTAGGGCTTGTAGTGTTGGTCCAATTTTTTCTTCTACGAACTTTATAGTTTTTGGCTTTATATTTAGGTCTTTGATCCATTTTTAATTAGTTTTTGTATATGGTGTGAGATATGGGTCCTGTTTCATTTTTTTGCGGATGGATATCCAGTTTTGCCCGCACCATTTGACTGTCTTTTCCCCATTTAATGGACTTTGGGCACTTGTCGAAGATCAGGTGACCGTAGGTGGATGGATTTACATCTGGGTTCTCAATTCTGTTCCATTGGTCAATGTATCTGTCATTGTACCAGTACTACGCTGTTTTGACTACTGTAGCTGTATACTAGGTTCTGAGGTCAGGTAGTGTGAGTTCTCCAACTTTATTCTTCTTCAATAGTGCTTTACTTATTCGGGGCTTCTTCCCTTTCCATATAAAGTTAATGATTTGTTTTTCCATCTCTTTGAAGAATGTTGTTGGTATTTGGATCGGGATTGCATTGTATTTGTAAATTGCTTTGGGTAGCATTGTCATTTTCACAATGTTGAGTGTACCTATCCAAGTGCATGGTACATTTTTCCATTTATGTAGATCCCTTTGGGTTTCTTGCAATAGTGTTTTGTGGTTTTCTTTGTATAGGTCTTTTACATCCCTGGTTAGATTTATTCCTAAGTATTTTATTTTTTTATGGGCTATCATAAATGGTATTGTTTTCCTGATTTCCTTTTCATTGTTCTCTTTATTGGTGTATAGAAATTCAACTGATTTTTGTATGTTTATCTTGTATCCTGCAACTCTGCTGAATCTTTCTATTAGTTCCAGTAGATTTCTTGTGAAGTCTTTAGGGTTTTCTATATATAGTATCATATCATCCGAAAACAGGGACAGTTTAACTTCTTCATTACCAGTTGGATGCCCTTTATTTCTTTTTCTTGCCTTATTGCTATAGGTAGAACTTCCAGCACAATGTTAAATAGGAGTGGTGATAAAGGGAAACCTCGTCTTCTTCCTGTTCTCAAGGGGAATGTTTTCAGCCTCTCTCTGTTAAGAATGATATTGTCTGTTGGTTTTGCATAGATGCCCTAAATTATGTTGAGAAATTTCCCTTCTATACCTATTTTACTGAGAGTTTTTATCAGGAATGTGTGTTCGATTTTGTCGAATGCCTTTTCTGCATCAATTGATATGATCATGTGATTCTTTTCATTCTTTTTATTTATGTGGTGGAATACGTTGATTAATTTTCTAATGTTGAACCATCCGAGCATAACTGGTATGAATCCTACTTGGTAGTGGTGTATTATTTTTTTGATATGATGCTTAATTCTATTGGCTAGAATTGTGTTGAGAATTTTTGCATCTATATTCATGAGAGATATTTGTAATTTTCTTTTTTTGTGGTGTCTTTGACTGGTTTTGGTATCAGGGTTATGCTGGCTTCATAGAATGAATTCTGAAGTGTCGCTTCCTTTTCTATGTTCTGAAATAGCTTGAGTAGTACTGGTACAAGCTCTTCTGTGAATGTTTTGTAGAACTCTCCAGTGAAGCCATCTGGGCCAGGGCTT
>NW_004443987.1:10954097-10977912 GCF_000243295.1 Trichechus manatus latirostris | reverse complement strand
CTTGATGGCATTGTGGTCAGAGAAGATACTTTGTAGTATCTCAACGTTTGGATATTGTTGAGGATTGCTCTCTGGCCTAAGATGTGGTCTATTCTGGAGAACGGTCCATGTGTATTGGAAAAGAATGTGTACTTTACAGCTGTTGGATGGAGTGTTCTATAAATTTCTATGAGTTCAAGTTGTCTGATTGTGCCCTTTAGGTCTTCTGTGTCTTTGCTGAGTTTCTTTTTAGATGTTCTGTCCTTTACTGAGAGTGGTGTGTTGAACTCTCCTATTATTATTGTGGAACTGTCAATTTCTCTTTTCAGTGCTGATAGGGTTTGTTTATTGTGTTTTGGAGCCCTGTCATTGGGTGCATAAATGTTTATTATGGTTATGTAGTCCTGATGGATCATCTCCTTAATCAGTATATAGTGTCTTTCTTTATCGTTTATGGTGGGCTTTGCTTTAGTCAATTTTATCTGAGATTAGTATTGCCACTCCTGCTCTTTTTTGGTAGATGTTAGCTTGATATATTTTTTTTCCTAACTTTGATTTTTAATAAATTTACATCTTTGTTTCTAGACAGCATATTGATGGATGCTGTTTTTCTATCCATTGTGTCACTCTCCATCTCTTTATGGGTGCAATCAGACCATTTACATTCAGTGTAATTATTGATAGATATAAGTTTATTGCTGTCATTTTGTACTGCTTTTTTTGTGGTGCTGACCTTTTCTTTGTTCCTCTTACTCCCTTGTGCTGAATTCCTTTTGTTTGTGGATTTTTTTTTTTCATTTCTTTTGTTCTTGGAAGTTTTGTTTTTACTGAGACTTTTTATTTTTCCTCTTTATTTTTATGAGTAGGTTGTTTAACTTTCTTTGTGGTTATCATGAAATTTACCCTTATCTTAGTAAGTGTGAAGCAGTCTATTATTACTTTGTATGACCTTGCCTTGCTCTCCATTAGAAGGTTCTATACCTATACCATGTATTCCCTCTTTTATTGTTCTGATGTTGTTCTCATTTACAGATTAACTTCTCTGATTCCCTATTGTATTTCTTTTGGTTGTGGATAGTCCTTCAGGGTTCATTTTCAAGACTGGTATCTGGCTGGTACAATCCTGTGTCCTAGGTTCAGCCTGTGAGCTGAAGTTGTTTGTTCTCAGATCGAAGCACTCCCTTTAATAATTCTTGTAAGTTTGGTTTGGTTTTTACCTACTCCCTTAATTTCTGTTTATCTGGAAATGCCCTAATTTCACCATTATATTTGAATAAGAGTTTTGCAGGATAGATTATTCTTGACTGACAATTTTTTTCTTTCAAGGTTTTATATATGTCATCCCATTGCCTTGCCTGCATGGTTTCTGCTGAATTATCTGAGTTTGTCTTATTGTTTCTCCTCTGTATGTGACTTCTTGTTTTTCTCGAGCTGCTCTCAGAATTCTTTGTTTGTCTTTGGTTTTGGCGAGTGTGATTATGATATGTCCTGGTGAATTTCTTTTGGGGTCTATCCTATATGGGGTTCGTTGAGCTTCTTGGATGGCCAGATTTTCATCTTTCATGATATTGGGGAAGTTTTCTGTCAGCAGTTCTTCAATGATCTTCTCTGTGTTTTCTATTTTCTCCCTGTTCTGGAACTCCGATCTCTCACAAATTTTTGCTTTTGATTTTATCCCACATAATTCTCAGGGTCTCTTCATTTTTCTTCATTCTCTTTTCTGAGTTTTCCTCAAACAGAGTTGTATCCAAGAGTTTGTCTTCAATTTCGCTGAATCTGTTTTCCACCATTTCAAATCTGCTCCTCAGTCCTTCTATGACACTGTCCATTTCTGAAATCATTTTGTTTATCTTTTCGATTTCTAATTGTTGTTTTTGTGTGATTTCTAGTTGTGAATTTATTTTAGCATTTTGTTCCTGCATTATTTTCCTGAATCCTTCCATTTTTTGTTTATATTTTCCATGAATTTGTCTGCCTTTTCCATGAATTTGTCTATTTTTTCCTCATTTTTGTCTGTTTTTTGCTTCAACTTTTGGATAATTCTGAATATTAGAGATTTGAATTCCCTATCAGGTAGTTCTAGTGCCTTTTTTTTAATACCGAAAAGTCATCTGGTGTTTTATTTTGGACACCTACTGGAACAATCTTGTCCTGTTTTTGTGCATGTTTTCATTTTGTCTGCTGTCTTTAGGGCATTCAGTAGTTATTTTTCTCATTTATTGATTGTAGATTTGTTTGTTTTGTTATTTTTGTTTGTTTGTTTTATTTGGCTATGTCTGAGCAGGCAGGCTGTGTGTTCTTTGTTGTTTGCTGGTCTGTGGGCACGATACTTTTTGCCTCTTTCTCCAATTGGCAGGGTCAGTTGCTCAGATATGGTACAGCAGGGCAGGTCTAGCTGAAGAGGAGTTGCTGGGATGGGTTGTTTGTGGCACTTACTACGGCCACCAGTGCAGGGTGGTAATTAGTGCAGGGCAGGTTCCAGTAGGCCATGCCTGTGGTGCTTGGTGGTTTGATGTTAAGCGCATGTTGCAGGTAGGCAGGGTGGAGGGGGGAGATTGTGATGTGTGGAGCTAAGATGGTTATTGGAGAGAGGAGGGAGGAATAGGTGCCAAAAACATACCAACAAACCAAAAAGAGTGCTAGAGGAGCTTGCCGTTGGAGTGGAGAGATGAGAGAGTATGAAATGGAGATAAATAAAAAGGAGAGGAAGAATAAAAAATAAAAGAAAAAAAAAGAATAAAAATTAGAAAGTAAAAAGAAAAGCTCCCAGGGATCCCACTGGTGCGGCTATGAGTTCTGGGGAAGTTTCTCCCAGGCATTAAAGTACAGCCTGTCTAGAAGGTGTAGAGGTGTCACTCAGTGCTAGGTATTCAGAGCACAGGAAGTGAAGGAAGTTATAGATAGATGAAAAACTGAGTAATGAAGAAAGACAAAAAGGGAAAAAGAGGGAAAAGAAAACAAAACAAATTAAAAAAAAGAGAATAAGAAACCCCTCCCCCAAAAAAGGAAAAAAAAAAAACAAAAAAGAAATGCCCGCATGGATCCCTCTGTGTGTCTGCGTAAAATGAGGGGGTAGGTCCAAAGCCGCGCAGTACTGTCCAGCTGAAACAGGCTCCCAATTCAAGAAAAGAAAAAGAAAACAAACAAAGGATTCAAAATAAATATAAAAGCCCCGGGATCCCACCAGTGTGGCAACACGTTCCAGGAAGCAGTTTCACATTCTAGTGGAGTTTCACAGCCTTTCAGGAAGACACAAAGATAGCACATGGAGCCAGGTATTTGAGAGAAAAGAGGGGGAGGTGGTGAGAGGTAAGGAAGAAATCAAAAGAAGAAGAGAAAAAGCAACACTAGCAGCCAACAAATGGCACTCAGAGAGTTGACCAGTGCGGGTGGGTGGAATCCAAGCAGCCGGTGCTTCCTGGCCAAGATACTGTAGCCGGAGGAAGCAGCAGAGGACGAGTGGGAGTGAAGTGTGTGGTGTGGGAAAGTGCACACCACTGGTTACCAGTTGTTCTGTCTCCTGCTGGAAGCTCCGTGAAGCTGCTTTCTTGTACCCTGTGTTTAATGATCTGTGATAGGAGTCCAAGATGGCAGATCCATGCTGCGTTAGCTGATAGGGGACCTCTGCATGTATCTCTCCTCTCTCTCTGTTCTCTGTCAGTTTCTTATTCCATTTGGTGCTCAGCTGAGTTCTTTATCTCTTCATTTGATGCTTAGGGTTTCAGGATTGCTGTTTTCTCTGTTTGGCTTAGTTTTTTGGACCTTTGCTGTGGAAGGGCAGTGTGGTGCTTCTGCCTAGAGTGCCATATTGCCCAGAAGTCGAGGGGAAATTCTTCAATATGATAAATGACATTTATGAAAAACCCACAGCTAATGTCATACTCAGTTAAGAAAGACCGAAAGCTTCCCTGTTAAGATCAGAAACAACACAAATATGTCTGTTCTCAACACTGCTATTCAATATTGTACTGGAAATCCTAGCCAGAGCAATTAGGAAAGAAAAAGATATAAAAGTGTAAAAATCAGAAAGGAAGAAGTAAAACTACCTTATTGGTAGCTGACATGATCCTATATATAGAAATTCCTAAAATATCCACAAGAATGTTACTAAACCTAATAAATGAATTTAGCAAAATTGCAGGGTACACAAATTATCACCTGGGTTTGTATACACCAACAATGAGCAGTCGTAAGAGAAACTAAGAAAACAATTCCATCTAAAAGAATAAAGTACCTAGGAATAAATTTAGCCAGAGTTGCAAAAGAGTTGTACACTGTCTCAGTTATCTAGTGCTGCTATAACAGAAATACCACAAATGGGTGGCTTTAAGAAACAGAAATTTATTTTCTTACAGTTTAGGAAGCTAGAAGTCTGAATTCAGGGTGCTGGCTCTAGGGGAAGACTTTTGTTCCGTGTGGGCTCTGGAGGAATGACCTTGTCTCTTCTGAGCTTCTGCTCCTGGGTGATCTTCATGTGGCTTGGCATCTCTCTTCCTCCATCTCTGCTCTCTGCTTGTTTGTTTAATCTCTTTCATATCTCAAAAGAGATTGATTTAAGACACACCTTATACTAATACTGTCTAATTAACACAATGAAGAAAACCTATTCCCAAATGGGATTTTAACCACAGGTACACGGATTAGGATTTACAACACATATTTTTTGGGGATAAAATTCAATCTATAACGTATACTAAAAATAGAAAACATTGTTGAAAGAAATTTTAAAAGTCCTAAATAAATGGACAGACATACGTGCTCATGGATTGGAAGACTTAATATTGTTAAGATGTCAATGCTGCTCAAAGTAATCTATAAATTCCACACAATACTTATCAAAATTCCATCAGCCTTCTTTGCAGAAATGGAAAAGCCAATCCTTAAATTTATATCAATTGCAAGGGGCCCGAAATAGCCAAAGCAAATTTGAAAAAAGATCAGAATAGAAGGACTCACAATTCCTGATTTCAAAACATACTGTAAACCTTCAGGAATCAAAACAGTCTGGTACTGATATAATAATACACACATATACTGGTGGAATAGAATTGAGAGTCTACAAATAAACCCGTACATCTATGGTCATTTGATTTTCAACAACGTTTCTAAATCCATCCAATGGGGAAAGAATACTCTCTTCAATAAATGGAATTAGACCAACTGGATTTCCACGTGCAAAAGTATCAATATGGATCAATATATCATATATGAAAATTAACTTAAAACTAATCAAAAACCTAAATATGAGAACTAAAACCATAAAACTCTTAGAAGAAAACATAGGGATAATGCTTCAGGACCTTGTTTCGACAATGGATTCTTAGATATGATACCAAAAGCACAGCACAAAAGGCAAAATAAGTAAGTTGGGCTTCATCAAAATTTAAAACTTTTGACCATCAAAGGAATTTATAAATAAAGTGAATAGACAACCAACAGAATGAAAGAAAATACTTGAGAACCATACTTCTCATAAGGCTTTAACATCCAGAATATATACGGGAATCCTACAACTCAACAACTAAAAGATAAAAAATCCAATTAAAAATGAGCAAATGACTTGACTAGACATTTCACCAAAGAAGATATAGAAATGGCCAACAAGCACATGAAAAGAGGCTCAATGTCATTAGTCATTGGGGAAATGCAAATCAAAACCACAATGTGATACCACTTCACAATCACTAGGATGACTACTATCAGAAAAATGGAAAATAAAAAGTGTTGGTGAGAATGTGAAGAAATTGGAACCCTTCATCCATTACTGGTGGTGTTGTAAAATGGTACCACTGCTGTGAAAAACAGTTTAGTGGTTCCTCAAAAAGGTAAACATTAAGGGTGATAAAAAAAATGAAAACAAATAGTTGTGATGGTTACACAACATGGTAAACCTAATTAACATCACTGAATTGTACACAAAAAAGATAGAAATGGCAAATGTTATATATATTTCACCACAGTAAAAACTTAACAATAATAGTAACAATAATAACTAAATAAGGTTAATGAGCATCTGTTAAAACAGAAGACTTAAATAGACTCTGCAGTTCCATAATATAACATCCAAAATGTCCAGGAAAAAATTAAAAGTCATTCATCATACCAAACAAAAAACAGGAAAATCACAACTCAAATATGAAAAGCCTAGCAACAGAGGCCAATAAAAAGACGATTCAGATGTTAAAATTATCTTACAAATATTTTACAACAACAATCATAAAAATGCTTCAATATAAGCAACTGTGAATATTATTTTAATAAGTGAAAAATAGAAAAATAATGGCAAAGAAATAGGAGATATAAAATATAATCAAATGGGTACTAAAGAACTGAGAAACATTAACTGAAATTAAAACTCACTCATGAGCTCAGTAATAGAAAGGAGACTACAGAGAAAAAAATCAGTAAACTTGCAGATAAAACAATAGAATTTACTCAAGAGAGGAAATAGATTGAAGAAAAACATGAATAGTCTCCGGGACCTGTGGGACAATAACAAAATCTCCGATGTTCCTATTATGAAAGTTCCAGAAGTAGAGAAGAAAGAGTGTTGGAATGAAAGAGTATCCCCAAATTTGGTGAAATATATAAACCTATAGATTCAAGAAGCTCACAGAACCCCAAACAGGGTAAACCCAAAGAAATCCTTGCCAAGACATATGATAACCTAACTTCTGAAAATAAAAGGCAAAGAAAAATATTGAAAGCAGCTTGATAGAAACAACACATAACTTCTACAGGAACAATGACTTAAATGACTGCAGATTCCCCATCTGGAACCATGGAGGCTAGATGGAAGTGGCACAAAATTTTTTAAGTGTTTCAAGAAAAGAACTGTCAACCCAGAATTCTTTATCCAGGAAATATATATTTCAGGAATGAAGGAAAAATAACTCTTTTCTCAGATTAAGAAAATCTAAGAGAATTTTATTTTCTAAGATAAAATCTCCAGCAGATATATCCTTAAAGAATTACAAAAGGAAGTTTTCCAAACAAAAAGGAAATTACAAGAGAAGGATATCTGAAACTTCAGAAGAAAGATAGAACAACGGAATGGGTAGATACTGGTGTAAATGTAATAGATAATCCTTTTTATCATGAATAAGAAAAGAAGAAAGGAAACAGAAAATGTGTTTTAGGAAATAATGGCTGAACACTTCCCAAATTTGTTGAAAAACATTAATGCACAAGTCCAAGAAGCTCAACAAACTCAAAAAGAATAAACTCATAGAGATACACAATTAGACGTACCATATTAAAACTGATGAAAGCCAAAACCAAACAGAAACTCTTGAGAGTAGGAAAAGAAAATGACATCATGTAAAAGAATTTCTTGATAAGATTAACCTTTGACTCTCCATTAGAAAATATGAATGACAGAAGACAGTGTAAGATATCTTCAAAGTGTTGAAAGAAAATAACTGGAGGGCAAAATTCCTATATCCAGATAAAATGTCCTTCAAAAATGAAGGAGAAATTAAGGCATTTCCAGATGAATAAAAACTAAGAGAATTCATTACTAGCAGCTCTGATTTATGGAAAGTACTAAAGGAAGTCAATCATCCTGATATGAAAGGAAACCAGAGGGTAACTCAAATCCACATGAAGAAATAAGGAACACTGGTAAATGTAGTTATACAGGTATCATGTAAGGTAGTATAAATGAATTTTTGTTTGTAACTCTTTTCTTCTCATGTTTTAAAAGAAAACCACATAAAACAATAATAATCAAACTGTGTTTAGAGGAGTATAAAATACAAAGTTATAATTTGTATGACAAAAATAGTACAAAGAATGGGGTTGGGATTGGAGCTATATTAGAACAAAATTTTTGTATATTATTGAAATTAATTTAGTATTAATGTGAATGTGATTGTTTTACTTAAGATGCTAATTGTATTCCCCTGGATAACCAATAAGAATATTACACAATACTGGGTAAGCCAGAACAACTTGTACAAGGAAAGGTCATGGAAGCTCCATAGACACATCCAAACTCCCTGAGGGACTGAATTGCTGGGCTGAGGGCTGTGGGGACCATGATCTTAGGGAACATCTAGCTCAATGGTCATAACACAGTTTATAAAGAAAACGTTCTACATTCTACTTTGGCAAGTAGCATCTGGGGTCTTAAAAGCCTGTAAGCAGCCATCTAAGATACTCCGCTGGTTTCACCTCTTCAGGAGCAAGGGAGAATGAAGAAAACTAAAGATACTAGGGAAAAATTAGTCCAAAGGACTAATAGATCACAACTACCACGGCCTCCATAGTCCAGTACAACTAGATGGTGCCTAGCTACCACCACTCACTGCGCTGACAGGGATCACAATAGAGGGTCTTGGACAGAAGTGGAGAAAAATGTAGAACAAAATTCTAACTCACAAAAAGAGACCAGACTTACTGGCCTGACAGAGACTGGAGAACCCCCAGGAGAATGGCCCCCGGACACCTTTTTAGCTCAGTAATGAAGTCATTCCTGAGGTTCACCCTTCAGCCAAAGATTAGACAGGCCCATAAAACAAAACGAGACTAAAGGGGCATACCAGCCCAAAGGCAAGGACTAGAAGACAGGAGGGGATAGGAAAGCTGGTAATAGGGAACTCAAGGTTGAGAAGGGGAGAGTGTTGACATGTCGTGTGGTTGTTAACCAATGTTATAAAACAATATGTGTACTAACTGTTTAATGAGAAGCTAGTTTGTTCTGTAAACCTTCATCTAAAGTACAATAAAAAAAAGAAAATTTAATGATAGATAAAAAACAGCAGGGCAATTATAAAAGCATAATAAAATATTTAATACAAAAAAGGCATTAAATAGATATTTTTATTATAAAGGACTACAGGAACAAAAAGAGGTAAGGTGAACAGAAAATCACAGAAGTAAAACCTATTTGTCTTATGCATCTAGTGCTGCTATAACAGAAATATCACAAGTGGATGGCTTTAGCAAACAGAAGTTTATTTGCTCAGAGTAAAGTAGGCTAAAAGTCCAAATTCAGGGCATCAGCTCCAGGGTAAGGCTTTCTCTCTTTGTCGGCCTTCTCATCAATCTTCCCCCAGACTAGGAGCTTCTCCACGCAGGGACCCCGGGTCCAAAGGATGTACTCTGCTCCTGGCACTGCTTTCTTGGTGTTATGAGGTCCCCCATCTCTTTGTTAGTCTTTCTGTCTCTCTCTTTTTTAATCTCAAGAGATTGCCTCAAGACACAATCCAATCTTGCAGTTTGAGTCCTGCCTCACCAACACAACTGCCCAACTGCTGCCCATCCTCCCTCGTTAACATCATAGAGGCAGGATTTACAAAATATAGGAAAATCACACAATACCAGGAATCATGTACCATCCAAATTGATACACACATTTTTGGGGGGACATAATTCTATCCATGACCCTATCTTATGAGTAATTACATTAAATGTAAATGAATTAAACATTCTAATCCAAGGTAGAAATTGGTGGAACAGAATAAAAGAAAACATAAACAAATGAACAACAACAACAACAAAAAAAAAATCCAACTATATGCTGTCTACAAGAGTCACACTTCAGATTCAAAGGCAGAAATAGATCAAATGTAAAAGCATGGCATAGATACAGCAAGCAAGCAGTAACCAAATGAGAGCTGCAGTTGTTATACCAATATGAGAAAAGGTAATTTAAGATAAAAAAAAAATGTTAGTAGAGACAAAGAATGGAGCCCTGGTTGTGCAATGGTTATGTGCTTGGCTGATAACTGACAGTTTGGCAGTTCAAACCCACCCAGCAGCCCTGCAGGAGAAAAGCCTTGGCAATCTTATCCCATAAAAATTACAGCCTAGGAAACCCAATGGGGTAGTTCTACTCTGTCACATGGGGTTGCTATGTGTCAGAATTGACTTGCTGGCATAACAACAACAACAGAGACAAAGAACATATTAAAATTACAAGACGGTCAACCCATGAGGAAGATGTAACATATATGCACCAAACAACAGAGCCTCAAAATATGTAAGGAAAAACTGAGAAAATTGAAGAGATAAGTAAGCAATTGAAAAATAATTTTTGGAGATTTCAATACCCCATGTTTTAGTTATCTAGTGCTGCTATAATAGAAATGCCACAAGTGGAAAACTTTAACAAACAGAAATTTATTTTCTCACAGTTTAAGAGGCTAAAAGTCCAAATTCAGGATACCATCTGTCGACACAATTGAATCCTTAACACAAACGTTCAATAATCAGTAGAACAACTATGCAAAAGACCAATAATTAATAGAAGACTTGAACAACTCTACAAACTAACAAGACCTAACAAACGTATATAGAATAATCCATTCACAACAGCAGAAAACATATTTTTCTCAAGTGCACGTGGAACATTCTACAGGATAGACCATTTGAATGGCCATAAAACAAGCTTAAATAAAATTTAAAGGATTGAAATAATACAAAATGTATTCTCCTACCACAATGGAATAAAAATAAAAATCAATAACATAAGAAAATTTGGGAAATTCAAAATATGTGGAAATTAAACCACACACTCCTAAATACCAATGGGTCAAAGAAGAAATCATGAGGGAAATCAGAAAATAGTTTCTGACAAATGAAAATAAAATTGTAACATACTAAAACTTATATGTTTTGAAACAAAAATTTGATTAATGAGTCAATTAGTGTTAACAGGGTTTATTGAGTGTTAAAGAGTCCTGGTGGCACAGTGATTAAGAGCTTGGCTGCTAATCAAAAGGTCAGCAGTTCAAATCCACCAGATGCTCCTTGGAAACCCTATGAGGCAGTTCTACTCTGTCCTATAGGACTGCTATGAGTTGGAATTGACTTGATGGCAATGGGTTTTATTGAGTGATGAACCGTTTGCAAACAGGGAACATCCAACCAAGGATATCATTTAAGCAGCATGAATACAGGGTTTTTAAAGACAGTTAGAGGATTTCCATTAGGGAATGTTACAATAATTGGATCTTAGGTATGTTCTTAATTGAATGGAGGATTTTACAAAGGGGGGATTTTTCTATTATTAGTTTCATAGGTATACTTGTCTGGTGGGAATTGGTGTTCTGGCATGGTGAGTCAGAAACATTCTTCAATGTCCAGTTGTTTTACTCGGAAAGTCTGTTTGGTTATAACACTTTGAAACCTCCCTATTGTTCTGTCAAGGTTTGTACCTAGCACAGCTAGCCATTTTGATTTATTCTCAGAAAGCTTTTTGCACCTGGCACAAATGGTCATTATTTTTTATTTAATATTTAACATAGGATACAGCCAACACAGTGCTTAGAGGAAAACTTATAGCTGCAAACACTATATTATAAAAATAGAAAGATGTCAATTCAAGGAAGTAAATTTCCACTTTGAGAAACTAAAAAAAGAAAAGCAAACTAAATCAGAGAAAGCAGAAGAAAGGCAAGTATAATGATTAGAACAGAGATGAGTAAAATACAATATAAAAAAATCAATGAAATCAAAAGTTTCTTCCTTGAAAAGTTCAACAAAGTTGATGAACCTTTACAATGACCAATAAGTAAGGAGAGAAAACTCAAATTATTTAATTAGGAATGAAAGAGAACATATCAATACTGACCTTACAGAAATAAAAAGAATAATATGGGAATACTATGAACAACTGTATGCCAACAAACTGGTTGACTTGGATGAAATTGCAAATTCCTAGAAACACACAAACTACCAAAACAGATTTAAGAAGAAATAGGTAATATGAATAGACCTATACCAAGCAAATAGATTTAATTAGTAATTTAAAAACTTCCAACAAGGAAACACCCAGACAAGGATGGCTTCATTGGTGAATTCTACAAAACATTTAAAGAATAATTAATCTGATTCTTCACAAAGTCTTCCAAAAAAACAGAAGGGAGGGATGACTTCCCAATGCATTCTATGAGGCCAGTATTACTCTGATACTAAAACTAGACAAATACATCATAAGATAAAAGAACTATATACCAATATCCCTTATAAACGTAGATGCAAAAATCCTGAGCAAAATACTTGGAGACTGAATCCAGCGGCATATAAAAATCAATTACATCATCATCAAGTGGAATTTATCCCAGGAATACAAGGTTGATTTAACATCTTGAAATCAATTAATGAAGTAAAATACAACATGTTAATAGATTAGAGGTCAAAAACATGATCCTCTTAATAGATAAGAAAAAAAATCATTTGACAAAATCCAAAACCCATTTATGATAAAAGCACTCAACACCTTAGAGGGAAATTTCCTCAAGCTGAAAAGGGTATCTTCAAAACACCACAGCTATCATGATACTTAATGGAAAAATATAAAATGCTTTCCCCCTAAGATCAAGAATAAAACAAGGATATTTACTCTTGTCACTTCTATTCATAATTTTATCATAGTTTCTGGACGGGGTAATTAGGGAAAGAAAAGAAATAATATGCATCCTGATTGGAAGGGGGAAAAAGCTAGGTCTATTTGCAAATGATATAATCTTGTAAATATCAAACCCTAAGGAATCTACAAAAAAAAAAAAAAAACTAGTAGAACTAATATATAAGTTCAGCAAGGTTGCAGGTACAACATGAATAGACACAAATCAAATTATTTCTATATACTAGCAATGAACAATACAAAAACCATATTAAGCAAACAATTCCATTTACAATACTAGCAAAAAACACTAAAATAGGAATAAATTTAGCAAAAGAAGTGCGAGACTTTCACACTGAAAACTAGAACATATTGTTAAAAGAAATTACAGAAGACCTAAATAAATTGAAAGGTATCCCATGTCCATGGATTAGAAGACTTTATATGGTTAAGACTGCAATACTTCCCAAACTTAATTACAGATTTATTGCAGTATCTATCAAAATCAGAGCTGCTTTTTTGCAGAAATTAACAAACTGATCCTAAAATACATATGAAAATGTAAGAGTCCTAGAATAGCCATAGGATCTTGAAAAATAAAAATACTATTTGAGGATGCACACTTTCTAATTTAAAAATTACTACAAAGCTACAGTAATCTAGACCAAGTGCTAGTGGTATAAGGATAGACATATAGATCAATGGAATATAATTGAGACCAGAAATAAACCCTCACATTGATAGTTCATTTATTACAAGAATGCCAAGGCCATTCAATGGGGAAAGACTAGTCTTTTCTATAAATAGTTCTGGGACAACTGGATATCCACATGCAGAAGAATGAATTTGATTCAGTACATAACACCGTATACAAAAACTCAAACTGAAAACCTATATATATATATATATATATATATATATATATAAATATAATGAAAAGAGCAAAAACTCTAATATCTGAGAAGAAATTATAAGAGCAAATCTTTATGACATGTAGTTAGTCTATCATTCTTTAGATACAACAAAAGCACAAGTGACAAAAGAAAAAATAAACTGAACTTCATCAAAATAAAAAAAACACGTTTCTGCAAAAAAGAACACCATCAAGAATGTGAAAAAAGGAACAAAGAAAACATCAGCACTACAAAAAAGGCACTACAAAATGCAATCCCACTCCTAAGAATATATCCTAGAGAAATAAGAGCCATCACACGAATAGACATATGCACACCCATATTAATTGCAGCACTGTTCACAATAGCAAAAAGATGGAAACAAACTAGATGCCCATCAATAGATGAATGGATAAACAAACTATAGTACATACACACAATGGAGTATTATACAATGATAAAGAACAATGATAAATCTGTGAAGCATCTCATAACATGGATGAAACTAGAGGATATTATGCTGAGTGAAATAAGTCAATCACAAAAAGACAAATGTTGTATGAGACCTCTACTGTAAAAACTCATGAAAAAGTTTACACACAAAAAGAAACAATCTTTGTTGGTTAAGAGGGATGGGGGAAACTAAACAGACAATAGATAAGTTGTAACTTTGGTGAAGGATAAGACAGTACACAATACTGGAGAAGCCAGCACAACTTGTACAAGAAAAGGTCATGAAAGCTCCATAGACACATTCAAACTCCCTGAGGGACTGATTTGCTGGGCAGAGGGCTGTGGGGACCATGTTGTCGGGTAACATCTAGCTCATTTGGCATAACACAGTTTATAAAGACAATGTTCTACATTTTACCTTGGTGAGTAGTGTTTGGGGTCTTAAAACCTGTGAGTAGCCATCTAAGATACTTCACTGGTCTCATCACTTTGGGAGCAAGGGAGAATGAAGAGAACAAGACACAAGGAAAAGATCAGTCCAAAGGACCAATGGACCACAGCTACCATGGCCTCCACCAGACTGAGTCCAGTACAGCTAGATGGTGCCCGGCTACCACCACTGACTGCTCTGACCGGGATCACAACAGAGGGTCCTGGACAGAGCTGGAAAAGGATGTAGAACAAAATTCTAACTCACACACACACACACAAAAAGACCAGATTTACTGGCCTGACAGACTGGAGTAACCTCGAGAGTATGTCCCCCGGACACCCTTTTAGCTCAGTGGTGAAGTCACTCCCGAAGTTCACCGTTCAGCCAGGGATTGGACAGTCTCATAAAACAAAACGGAACTAAGAGGCACAGCAGTCCAGGGACAAGGACTAGAAGGCAGGAGGGGACAGGAAACCTGGTGATAGGGAACCCAAGGTTGAGAAGGGACAGTGTTGATATGTTGTGGGGTTGCTAACCATTGTCATGGGGCAATACGTGTACTAACCATTTAATGAGAAACTCTTTGTTCTGCAAACCTTCATCTAAGGTACAAAAAAAAAAAAGCATTATCTATGTGAGATCATATTGACAACAGCAAATCAAAAGGTTTGATGGGAAGCCTAGGGGGTAGTGAGTTGAAGATAATGGTGATGGAATAATTTGGAAAGGGATAGTGAGAATAGCAGCACAACTGGAAGAACGTAATCGATGTCAGTGAATTGTACATGTAGAAACTTTTGAAATGGTGTAACTTTGGCAATGCATATTTTCACCAAAAAAAGTGTCCTCCAAGGCCAAGAAGGGAGAGTGTTGACATGTCATGGGGTTGTTAACCAATGTCATAAAATAAGATGTGTACTGACTGTTTAATGAGAAACTATTTTTTCTGTAAACGTTCATCTAAAGTACAATAAAAAGAAATTTTAAAAAAACATTAAAAAAAATGTGAAAACACAACTCACAAAACATGAGAAAATATCTGCATAACAGATTAAAGGGACTTGTATCCAGAATTTACAGCTTAGCAATAAAAGGACAACCAATTTTAAAAATGGGTTAATGATTTGAATAGACAATTCTCTAAAGAAGATGTAAAAATGGCCAATAAGCAATGAGAAGATACTCAATGTCATTATTCACTAGGAAATATAAATCAAAACCATACCACCTCATACCCCTTACGATGGCTAAAATAAAAAAAGACAAATAACAAATATTGTCAAGGATGTGGAGAAATTGGTACCCTCATCCACTGTTAGTGGGAATATAAAATTGTGTCGTTACTTTGGAAAGCAGTTTGGCTGTTACTCAGAATTTCTAACCATAGAGTCATATTAAAAAAAAACAGAAAGAAAACCAAACCAGTTACCTTCAAGTCGATTCCAACTCATGGCAACACCGTCTGTTTCAGAGTAGAACCTCAATCGATAGGGTTTTCAATAGCTGTGATCTTTCCAAAGTAGATCACCAGGGCTTTCTTCCAAGGTGCCTCTGGGTAGATTGAAACTGCTAACCTTCGATTAGTAGTCGAGCGCTTAACCATTTGCACCACACAGAGACTCCAGAGTTACCTTATGACTCCTAGGTATCTACACAAGAGAAATGAAAACATGCGTCCACACACAAAACAGCCAAAAAATGGAAACAACTCAAAGTTCATCAGCTACTTAATGGATAAACAAAACGTGGTATAACCATACAACAGAATATTATTCAGCAATAAAAAGAATAAAGTAATGATACATGTTATAACATGGATGATCCTTGAAAGGCTTATTCTAAGGGTAAGAAGTCAGTCACGAAGGACCACATATTGTATTTTTCCATTTGTGTTAAATGTCAAGAATAGGTAAATCCATAGAGACAGAAAGTAGATTAATGGCTGCCTGAGACTGGGGGCGGGAGGAAAGGAATGGTGAATGGCTGATAATGGGTATAAGTTTTTTTGAGGGGTGTAGAAAAGGTTTCAGTTGTGGTGACATTTGCACAACTCTCTGAATATGCTTAAAACTACTGATCTGAATACTTTCAGTGATTGAATTTTATAGTATGAATAATATATCTCAATTGTTTTTTAAGACTGAAGTGAAAAATTGGTATTGAGTAGCAATCAACACAGTGTGAAACACATGGGGTAACTTTCTAAAACATCAATTTTATTCAATTTTAAACTACTTAAAATAAGGGATTTATATTTTTGGTATGGAATTTTTAAGTAATTTAAAATATATAACTGTATATAAAAATAAAATAGCACACTTAAGCCCTAACACATCAATAGTTATCTTAAATGTAAATGGTCTAAATACACCATTTTGAGAAAGTGATTGGTGGAGTGGATTAAAAAAAAAAATGACCTCACTGTGTTGTTGTTGTTAGGTACTGTTGAGTCGATTCTGACTCATAGCAACCTATGCACAACAGAATGAAACACCGCCCATTCCTGCACCATCCTCACAATTGTTATGCTTGAGCCCATTGATGCAGCTACTGTGTCAATCCATCTCCTTGAGAGTCTTCCTCCTTTTCTCTGACCGTCTACTTTACCAAGCATGAAGTCCTTCTCCAGGGACTAGTCCCTCCTGATAACATGCCTAAAGTTTGTGCAATGTAGTTTCGCAATCCTTGCTTCTAAGGAGCGTTCTGGCTTTACTTCTTCCAAGACAGATTTCTTCCTTCTTTTGGCAGTCCATTGTGGGGATATATGCCATTTAAACATGGCTGCACTATTGACAGCTGCAGCCCCAACAGGCCTCTATGCTGCACAGCATGTTGAGACTTGTCCCCAACATGTTGAGACTTGTCATGACTTGTTTTCCCAAACCTATTGTCTCTTTACTGATTGGCTTGTTTACCTGAATTCCTTCTCCCTTGCCCGCACCCAAAGCCCATTGTTCTGTTATTTGATTCACTGCTTGCTGTATTGACTATAAATAAACTCCTGGGACTGAAGCCGGGGTCGACTCCTCCGAGTGACCCTCCTGGCCCCACTTCTCTGTAAGAGTTGTGTTTGGTTACTGTCTCCGCCGTCCCGACAACCGTTGCCACTGCGACAGATGGTGCCCCGTGTGAGGGGCTGCAACAGTCCATGGTATATTAAATATTCTTCACCAACACCATATTTAAAAGGCATAAATTCTTCTTGGGTCTTCCTTATTCATTGTGCATCTTTCACATGCATATGAGGCGATTGAAAACACCATGGCTTGAGTCAGGCACACCTTAGTCCTTAAAGTGACATCTTTGCTTTTTAACACTTTAACAAGGTCTTTTGCAGCAGATTTCCCCAATGCAATGTGTCATTCGATTTCTTGACTGCTACTCCCATGAACATTACTGTGGATCCAAGTAAAATGAAATCCTTGACAACTTCAATCTTTTATCTTTTCTCCATTTATCATGATGTTGCTTATTGGTTCAGTTGTGAGGATTTTTGTTTTACGTTGAGGTGTAACCCATACTGAAAGCTGTGGTCTTTGATGTTTGTCAGTAAGTGCTTCAAGTCCTCTTCATCTTCAGCAAGCAAGGTTGTGTCATCTGCATATCGCAGGTTGTTAATGAGTCTTCCTCCAATCCTGATGCCACATTCTTCTTCATATAATCCAGCTTCTCGGATTATTTGTTTAGCATACAGAATGAATAGCTATGGTGAAAGGATACAACCCTGATGCACACCTTTCTTGACTTTAAATATGTCTAAAACAAAATCACTTCAAATAAAACACATAGGAAAGTTGAAAGAAAAATATATACGTGTGTGTATCTATATATGTAAAAAAAACCCGTTGCTGTTGAGTTGATTCCAACTCATAGTTGATAAATATTAATCAAAATTAAGAGTACTGATAATAATGTCAGGTAAACTAGAATTCAGAGCAAAGAAAATTACAAGAAACAGGGATATTGCATAATGACAGAAAGAGTCAATCCAACAAAAAGACACAGGGATCACAAATGTGTAGAAACTAAAAATTCATCTTTCAATACATGAAGCAAAATACTGACAGAATTGAAAGGAGAAATAGAGGAATCCACAATTATATTGATGGCTTCAGCATCCCTCTCTTGGCAATTGATAGAACAAGTAGAAAAAATTCAGCAAGGATTAGAAAACTAAATAGTATCATCAACCAACAGAGTCAAATTGACTTATAAAACACTGCACCCAACAAGAGAATACACATTCTTTTCAAGTGCCCATAGAACATTTATCAAGAGAGATTATATCCTGAATCATAAAACAAACCTCAACAAATTTAAAAGAAATTAAAACAGAGTGTGTTCTCTGACCACAGTGATATCAAACTGCAAATCAATACCAGAAAGACAAAAGAAAAATCACTAAACACTTGGAAGTTAAACATAATTCTAAATAACCTATATGTCAAGACAAAATGCCAAAGAGATTTAAAAAATATAATGAGTAAAAAAATTAAATTTAAACATATCAAAACCTGTGAGTCAACCCTGAAGCAGTATTGAAAGGGAAATTTACAGCACTGAATGCTTATATTTGAAAAGACGAGAGGTCTCCAATCAACAGTCTAAGCTACCATTTTAAGAAACTTGAAAAAGAAAAGGCAAAATACACTCAAAGAAAGCAGAAGGCAGTGACAATGATAAGAACAAAAACCAATGAAAGTGACAACTATAGTGAAAATCAATGAAATGAAAAACTGGTTTTTAATCTAAAAATCAATAAGATTGATAAACCTCCAGCAAGACTGGGGGAAGAAAAGAAGACACAAATCACCAATATCAGGAATGAAGCACAGAGTATCACTAGAGATGCTGGTGCCTATTAAAAGGATAAACAGAGAATACTATATACAACTTTCCACAATCTGTTAGTCTGTTATATTGTGGTGGCTTGTGTGTTGTTGTGATGATGGAAGCTATGCCACTGGTATTTCAAATACAAACAGGGTCACCCATGGTGGATAGGTTTCACCAGAGCTTCCAAAGTAAGACAGACTAGGAAGAAGAACCTGGGGATCCACTTCTGAGAAAAAATAGCCAATGAAAACTTATGAATAACAACAGAACACTGTCCAACATACTGCTAGAAAATGAGCCCCTCAGGTTGGAAGGCACTGAAAATATGACTGCAGAAAAGCTACTTCATCAAAGTATAGTCAACCTTAAAGAAGTGGATGGTGTAAAGCTTCAGGTACCTTCATCTGCCTATGTGGCATGACTCAAAAAATAAAATCCATTAGTAACTGGAATGTGGAATATACAAAATATGAATCAAGGAAAATTGGAAGTTGCCAAAAACTAAATTGAATGCTTGAAGATCAATATCCTAAGCATTAATGAGCTGAAATGAACTGGTATTCGCCATTTTAAACCAGATAATCATATGGTCTACTATGCTGCGAATGACAAATAGAAGGGGAATGGCATTGTGTTCATTTGTCAAAAAGGACATTTCAAGATCTATCCTGAAGCACAGTGCTGTCAGTGATAGGATAATATCCATACACCTACAAGGAAGACCAGTTAATACAACTATGATACAAATTTATGCACCAAGCACTAATGTCAAAGATGAAGAAATTGAAGATTTTTATGAACTGCTGTAGTCTGAAATTGATCATACATGCAATCAAGATCCATTGATAATTATTGGTGATTGGAAGGTGACAGTTGGAAACAAAGAAGAAGGATCGGTAGTTGAAAAATATGGCCTTGGTGATAGAAATGATGTCAGAAATCGCATGATAGAATTCTGCATGGCCAATGACTTATTAATCAGACATAAATTTTTTCAACAAGAGTAACTATAACTATACATATGGATCTCACCGGATGGAATACACAGGAATCAAATCAACCATATCTGTATAAAGAGACAATGGAGAAGCTCAATATCATCAGTCAAGACAAGAAAAGTGGCCAACTGAAGAACAGATCATAAATTGCTCATATGCAAGTTCAAGTTGAAGCTGAAGAAAATTAAAACAAGTCCATGAGAGCCAAAGTATGACCTTGAATATAATCCTCCTGAATTTAGAGACCATCTCAAAAATAGATTTGATGCACTGAACACCAATGAACAAAAACCAGAAGGGTTGTACGATGACATCAAGGACATCATACATGAAGAAAGCAAAAGGTCATTAGAAAGAAAGTAAAGAAAGAAAAGACCAAAATGGATGTCAGAAGAGACCCTTAAAGTTGTTCTTGAGTACAGAGTAGCTGAAGTGAACAGAAGAAATGAAGTGAAAGAGCTGAACGTAAGATTTCAAAGGGCAGCTCGAGAAGGCAAGGTAAAGTATTATAATGAGATGTGCAAAGACCTGGAGTTAGAAACCAAAAGGAAAGAACATGCTCAGTATTTCTCAAGCTGAAAAAACTGAAGAAAAAATTGAAGTCTCGAGTTGCAATATTGAAGGAGTCTATGGGTAAAAAATTGACTCAGGAAGTATCAAAAGAAGATGGAATGAATACAGAGTCATTGTACTAGAAATAATCGGTCAGTGTTCAACCATTTAATGAGGTAGCATATGAACAAGAACCGATGGTACCAAAGAAAGAAGTCCAAGCTGCACATAAGGCATTGACAAAAAACAAGTCTCCAGCAATTGACTGAATACCAGCTAAGATGTTTCAACAAACTGATGCAACACTGAAAACGCTCACTCTTTTATGCCAAGAAATTTGGAAGACAGCCACTTAACTAGCCAACTGGAAATGGTACATATTTTTCCCCATTTCAAAAAAAGGTGATCCAACAAAATGCGGAAATTATCAAACAAATCATTAATATCACATGTAAGCAAAATTGTGCCGAAGACAATTCAAAAATGGCTGCAACCATACATTGACAGGGAATCGTGAGAAATTCAGCCAGATTCAGAAGAGGACATGGAATGTGAGATATCATTGCTGATGTCAGATGGATCCTGGCTGAAAGCAGAGAATACCAGAAAGATGTTTACCTATGTTTTATTGACTACACAAAGGCATTCAACTGTGTGGATAATAACAAATTATGGATAACATTGGTAAGAATGGGAATTCCAGAACACTTAATTTTGCTTATGTGGAACCTGGACATAGATCAAGAGGCAGTCATTCGAACAGAACAATGTGATAATGCATAGTTTAAAATCAGAAAAGGTGTGCATCAAGGTTGTATCGTTTTACCATACTTATTCAATCTGTATGCTGAGCAATTAATCCGAGAAGCTATATGAAGAATAACATGGCATCATGGTTAGAGGAAGACTTAATAACCGGGGACATGCAGATGACATAACATTGCCTGCCAAAGGGAAGAGGACTTGAAGCACTTACTGATGAAGATCAAAGACTACAGCCTTCAGTATGGATTAAACCTCAACATAAAGAAAACAAAAATCCTCACAACTGGATCAATAGGTAACATCATGAGAAATGGAGAAAATATTGAACATGTCATGGATTTCATTTTACATGGATCAACAATCAATGCCCATGGAAGCAGCAGTCAATAAATCAAATAATGTACTGCATTTGGCAAATCTGCTACAAAAAGACCTCTTTAAAATCTTAAAAAGTGAAGATGTCACTTTGAAGACTAAGGTGCACCTGACCCCAGCCATGACATTTTCAATCACATCATATACATGCAAAAGCTGGACAATAGAAAAAAAATACCTAAGATGAATTGACACATTTGAATGATGGTGTTGGTGAAGAATATTGAATACACCATGGATTGCCAGAAGAATGAACAAATCTATCTCGGAAGAAGTACAACTAGAATGCTCCCTAGAAGTGAAGATGGTGAGATTTTGGACATGTTATCAGGAAGGACCAATCCCTGGAGAAGGATGTCATGCTTTGTAAATTAGAGGATCAGCGAAAAAAGGAAAACCCTAAATGAGGTGGACTGACACTGGCTGCAACAGTGGGCTCAAACATAACTACTATTGTGAAGACGGCTCAGGACTGGGCAACATTTCATTCTATTATACATCAGGTCGCTATGAGTTGGAGACAACTTGATGGCACCTAACAACAACCTACAACTTTACACTCATAAATTTGACAGCTTAGAAGAAATGGACCAATTCTTCAAAAATCACAAATTACCATAACTTAGGCAAGATAAAATAGATAATCTGAATACTCTAAAACCATTAACAAAATTAATAATTTATAAGTCCCCTGAAAAAGAAATCTCCAGGCCCAGATAGTTGCACTGTAAATACTACCAGATATTTAAAGAAGTAATTAACAACAATTTTACACAATCTGTTAAAAATCATAAGGAAGAGGAAGTGTTTCCCGAATCATTTTACAAGGCCAGTATTATTCTGATACCAAAACTAAGCAAAGACAGGTTAGATTAATTAGTGTGGTAGGCAAAATAATGACTATACACACACACATGCAAAAGTACACGCACATATAGAGAGAAAGACTGATTTTAAAAAGCTGGGAATTTGCTCACGTGACTGTGGGGATGGCAAGTCCAAAATCTGTAGGCCACGCAGGCCGGATATCTATGTTACAATCTTGAGGCAGAAATCTTCTCCTCTTAGAAACCTCAGTTTTTGCTTTTAAGGCCTTCAACTAACTGGGTGAGGCCTACCCACATTATCCCTTTTGTTACTACACTTTTTCCTTAAATTTTTTTGATAGCCTGTGATTTCAGTATTGGAATGCATGCTTACTAATTGAGTGTGTTAAAATTTTTGTTTTGTAACATGATTTTGAGAAATATGACCTGGTAATACAAGCCACCAATGAGGCGAGTGGCACTCTGGTGCCACCGATCTATGGTATGACAATATACAAATGAGAACTAGGTAAGTAATTTATTGCAAGTGCTTTTCCATTAGGTTACGTGAGGGAACCTTTGGTTTTTCAAATATGACACAGAAAAACCAAAATAAACCCACCAGAGCTCCCTAACCATCACACAGGGAAGTCATAATCATGTGTGCAAACCTTATCTCACAGAAATAAAGGGAAAAAAGGCAAAAGTTCAGAAAAGTTTATAAAACTAATGTATCCAGGAAGCATCACCTAATAGAATGCTCAACCTATACAATGAGACTCCAACTCCGGTCTGCTGAGCTTCACACATTTCAAAAGGGACCCACCTTGACACTAAATGCATTACAACAGGACTAATGCCTTACTTCTGAGGTCCAGAGCCACAAAAGTGGCTGGCATACCATTTATGCCAGTGGTAAGGAAAGTGTTATGGAGGATAATCTCCTTTACTTAGAGTTAAATGATTGTAAATGTTAATCATATCAACAAAATCCTTCAAAGCAAAATGTAGACTAGTATTTGACCATACAATTGGGCACCATAGCCTAGATAAATTGGCACATAAAGTTAACCATAACACATGACAAGGGGGGATTAAGGTAGCTAATCAACTTGAGATTGGGTGATAATCCTGGATTATCTAGGTGAACCCAATGTAATCAGAAGAGTCCTTATAAGTAAAAGAGAGAACAAATACTGTATGAAACCACTACTATAAAAACTCATGAAAAGGTTTACACACAAAAAGAAACAATCTTTTAAGTGGTATCTTGGGTGAAGGGTGAGACAGTACACAATACAGGGGAAACTAGCACAACTTGTACAAGAAAAGGTCATGGAAGCCCCATAGACACATCCAAACTCCCTGAGGGA
>NW_004443987.1:10944675-10952401 GCF_000243295.1 Trichechus manatus latirostris | reverse complement strand
AATGTCATAAAACAATATACGTACTGTTTAATGAGAAGCTAGTTTGTTCTGTAAACCGTCATTTAAAGCACAATAAAGAAAATAAGTCCACATGAAAAAAATAAGTAAAAGAGAGAGGAGAGTCAGTGTCACAGTGATGTGATGTTAGAAGGACTCCACTAGCCATTGCAGGCTTTGAAGATGTAAGGGGGCCACAAGCCAAGGAATGTAGATGGTCTCTAGAAGTTTGAAAAGTGAATAAAAAAGATTCTCCCCTAGAGCATTCAGAAAGGAACACAGCCCTGCCCACACAGTGACTTTAGTGCAATGAAAATGGTTTTAGACTTCTGACTTCTAGAAGAGTATGAAAATTTATTGTGTTGTAAATCACTAAATTTTTGGTAATTTATTACACCAGCCATAGGAAATTAATAGACATTTAGGTTAGGTCAGACATGTTAGTTAGATCATAGGTTGTTTCATTTTTGTTAGTTAGATTAGTTAATTAGGTTAATTGATTATGTTAGATTAGTTTTTAGGCTAGTTAGTGAGACGATTAGGTTGTTAGCTGGTTAGAGTAGTTAGCTGGGTTAGCTTGTTAGTATATTTAGCTAGCTGGTCAGGTTAGCTACTTGGTCAGGTTAGTTTGTTACATTAGTTACTCAAGTTAGTTAATTAGGTTAGTTAGTTAATTGGTTGGGTTGGTTCACTAGGTTAGCTAGCTGGTCAGATTAGCTAGTTGAGTCACTTGGTTAGGTTATTCAGGTTACTTGGGTTAGATATCTGATTAGTTAGGGTAATTGGATGTTGTAGCTGTTAATTGGTTGTATTAGTTAGATGTTTATATTGGTTGTGTTAGTTAGCTAGTTATATTGGTTGGTTATGTTAGTTCATTTAGTTAGCTAACTGGTTCAGTTAGCTACACAGGTTAGTTGGTTAGGTTAGTTTGTGGAGATATTTGGGTCAATTAGTTGGCTTAGTTAGGTTAATTGGTTATTTTAGTCAATTTAGTTGGGTTAGTTGGTTATATTCAACTTATTTGGCTGTTTGGATTAACTGGGATAGTTAGCTAGGTTAGCTGTTAGTTAACTTAGTTGGGTTATCTGCTTGGGTCAGTTAGAGAAGTTGGGTTAGCTGGTTAGGTTAATCTGGTTAATTGGCTGGAAATTAAATTTGTGAGGCAGTGGTGGTTTAGTGGTATAATTTTCACCTTCTATGTGGGAGTTGTCATTGTTGTTAGTTGATGTTGAGTAGATTCCAACTCATGGCGAGCCCTTGTGTGCAGCGTAGAACTACTCCATAGGGTTTTCAAGGCTGTGACCTTTCAGAAGAAGATCACCAGGCCTATCTTCTGAGGAGCCTCTGGGTAGGTTTGAACCATCAACATTTCAGCTAGTAGTCAGGGGTTTAACTGTTTGTGCCTCCTATGTAGGAGATATGGGTTTGATTTCTGACTAATGCACCTCATGCACAGCCACCACACATCTATCATTGGAGGTTTTTGTGTTGCTATGATGCTAAACAGGTTTCAGCAGAGCTTTCATACTAAGATGGAACAGGAAGAAAGGCCTGACAATCTACTTCTGCATGCAATTGATCATGGGGATGGTGCAGGACCGGGCAGTGTTTCATTCCACTGGGCGTGAGGTCACCATGAATCAGAGGCCAATTCAACAGCAACTAACAACAACTACAACACATCTGGTTAGTAAGTTTATATGGGTGATTTTTATTCTGTTTTTTTTTCTAAAATGAGCATATCTTGCTTATATAATTTCAAATATAAAGTAATAGAATGATAAAGGAACAGATACTGCAGGTTTTATATTAGCATGAAGTAACTAAGCATCTATATCTATCTCATATATATACATCTCATAAAAAGTTTCTTTATACAGTCAAATAAAAGCTGCACCGTCTTAAGTGGTCTCTAATAGATTACTTTGCAATGGCGAATAGTGGAATAACTCCAATTGGTTACTAAGTCCTACTGATTTTATCTCCTAATGTTTCTTTAACGCATTCACTTCTCTCCTTCGGCAATACCGTCACCATAATCCGGGTCACCATCTTCTTTTACCTGAATTATTGAAAAAGCTTCCTAATTGGTCTTCTTTGAAACAGAGTTAATACTAAGAACTACCACTTATGGAAAAATTACTATGAGCCAGGCACTATGCTAAATGCTTTGCATTTATCAGCTCTTATAACTTTCATCACAACCCTATGAGGTAGATACTATAATCATCCCCACTTGACAGATGAGAAATCTGAAAATTTGATAGAGATTTAGATATTTTCTCTAGGTAAACTGTAGAGCAGAAATTGTCTGAGGCAAAAGCACTTGATCTTAAATCCTATGCTACAATCTCATTCCCTGGCTCTCCCAACTCCTACACCCCACAATCTGCACTGAAGCTAGAGTGATGTTTCTAAACCACAAATCTGGCCTTCTCAACTCTTTGTTTAAATGTTTCCAGTAGAACATCATTAACCTCAAGATAAAATCCAAAGCCCTTAACATGGCACAGAAGTCTCAGTACAACCTGTCCCCTGACTATGTTTCAAGCCTCCTGTAATGCTCTCCTCATCTAACACATTTGGGGCTCCTCTTGCTGAATGCTTTGGGCTCCTTGAATGTGCCTCATGTCTTCTTGACTCTGCACCTTGTTGTTCTTACTTCTGCTTGTAATTTACTTCCCTGCTTTGCCCGAATGACACAGTCTTACTTCAAGACTCAGGGTAAATTTCAACTTCTTTACTGGCTATCCAGGCAAAGGCATGTACTTCATCATCCATAGCTTTTAGTCAATCCCTGATTCTAGCACTTTCTTCATTGCAATAAGTTTTGTTTACCTGTTAATCACCTCCATTACACTGGCAGAGATTGCTCTATTCGCTTTTGTGTCTATCTGCAGTATGTTGTATGATGCCTGACATATAGCATGAGCTCAAAAATGTGTGTTAAATTGAAAATTAATAAAACAATTATTTTTGTAGGCCTACTTAATTATTTCTATTTTCAATCATCTTTCCTGAAAATAGCTCAATCCTGATAACTCCTTAAAATATGCATTTTTGCTCTCTTCCTCATAAAAGCATGTACTCTCAAAATGCATATAGTGTAAGAGTAACTGACATAGTCCACCTGGACATCTATAGATAAAGCCAAGTTTAAAATCTATATACTAATTTAAGTATAACAAATCTAATAGAGCAGTGTGTCAAGCTTCCTATAACTTTTCTTTAGGAGTATGCAAGTGTGGTAGGCAGCTAAGAAGTGAATAAACAGAATAGATTCTTATTTGTATATATCTAATCCTGTATCTAAAAGCAACTGCAATACGAAAATATGATTATAAATATAAATTTCAACATAACGACTTCTGATTATCTGCATTAATGGACAGTTGTGTAAATAATCCAAAACCAGTTGCCGTGGAGTCGATTCTGACTCACAGCGAACCCATGTGTATCAGAGTAGAACTGTGCTCCATAGGGTTTTCAATGGCTGTGATCTTTTGGAAGTAGATCACCGGGGCTTTCTTCTGAGGCACCTCTGGATGGATCCAAACTGATCACCTTTCAGTTAGTAGCTGAGCACTTAACTGTGCCATTCAGGGACTGGGACTACTGGTCCCATCCCATCTGGAGCAACAGAGAATGAAGAAAACCAAAGACACAAAGGAAAAACTAGTAGAAAGGACTAACAGATCACAACTACCACAGCCTCCACCAGACTGAGTCCAGCACAACTAGATAGTGCCCGGCTACCACCACATACCATTCTGACAGGGATCACAATAGAGGGTCCCAGATAGAGCTGGAGAAAAATGTAGAATAAAATTCTAACTCACAAAAAAAGACCAGACTTACTGGTCTGACAGAGACTGGAGAAACCCTGAGAGAATGGCCCCCAGACACCCTTTTAACTCAATACTAAAGTCACTCCTGAGGTTCACCCTTCAGACAAAGATTAGACAGGCCCAAAGGACAAAACAAGACTAAAGGGGCACACCAGCCCAGGGGCAAAGATGAGAAGGTAAGAGGGGACAGGAAAGCTGGAAGAATGGAAATGGGGAACCCATGGTTGAGAAGGGGAGAGTGTTGACATATTGCAAGGTTGGCAACCAATGTCACAAATCAATATGTGTATTAATTGTTTAACGAGAAACCAATTTGCTCAGTAAAACTTCACCTAAAGCACAATAAAAAATAATCAAAAGTCATTTATTAAATTGTTTAATTTTGAAAGGCATATTTTAAAAGCTTATCTAAAATTGGAAGTTACTTCTTGCTATACACTTTTATAGTCCCCCTGCCATTTTTTTCACTACACCCATTCACTATAGAAAGTTGGTGTTTTTTTTGTTTTCTTTATAGATCCATATTTCCATATGGCATTCTTTTATTCTGCCTGAAAGACTTCCTTCAACATTTCTTTTTTTATTTTTTTATTGTATTTTAGACGAAGGTTTACAGAACAAATAGTTTCTCATTAAACAGTCAGTACACATATTGTTTTTTAACATTGGTTAACAACACCACAACATGTCAACGCTCTCCCCTCTTGACCTTGGAGGACCTTTTTTTTTTTCTCCTGAAAATATACATAGCCAAAGATACACAATTTCAAAAACTCCTACAAGTACAATTCAGTGACATTGATTACATTATTCCAGTTGTGCTGCTACTCTCACGATCCTTTTCCAAATTATTCCATCACCATTATCTTCAACTTACTGCCCCCAGACTTCCCATCAAACTTTGGAGTTGCTGTTGACAATTTAATCTCACACAGATAATTCTGTTTTTTTTTTTGTTGTTGTTCTTTAGATGAAGGTTTACAGAACAAATAGTTTCTCATTAAACAGTTAGTAAACATATTGCACTATGACAATGGTTAAGAACACCATGACATGTCAACACTGTCCCTTCTCAGCCTTGGGTTCCCTATCACCAGCTTTCCTGTCCCCTTCTGCCTTCTAGCCCTTGTCCCTGGACTGCTGTGCCTCATTAGTCCCGTTTTGTTTTATAGGGCTGTCCAATCCCCAGCTGAATGGTGAACCTCGGAAGTGACTTCACCACTGAGCTAGAAGGGTATTCGGGGGCCATATTCTCGGGGTTTCTCCAGTCTCTGTCAGGCCAGTAATTCTGATCTTTTTTTTTCTGAGTTAGAATTTTGTTCTACATCCTTCTCCAGCTCTGTCCAGGACCCTCTGCTGTGATCATGTTCAGAGCAGTCAGTGGTGGTAGCCAGGCACCATCCAGCTGTACTGGACTCAGTCTGGTGGGGGCCGTGGTAGCTGTGGTCTATTAGTCCTTTGGACTAATGTTTTCCTTGAATCCTGTTCTCTTCATTCTCCCTTGCTCCCAAAGGGGTGAGACCAGTAGAGTATCTTAGATGGCTGCTCACAGGCTTTTAAGACCCCACACAGTAATCACCAAGGGAGAATGTAGAACATTGTCTTTATAAACTGTGTTATGCCAATTGAAATAGATATTCCCCGAGACCATGGTCCCCACAGCCCTCTGCCCAGCAATTCAGTCCCTCAGGGAGTATGGATGTATCTATGGAGCTTCCATGACCTTCCCTTGTACAAGTTGTGCTGGCTTCCCCAGTATTGTGTACTGTCTTACCCTTCACCAAAGTTACCACGTATCTATTGTCTATTTAGTTTCCCACCCCCTGCCATCTCTCGAAACCAACAAAGATTGTTTCTTTTTGTGTGTAAACTTTTTCATGAGTATTTACAGTAGTGGTCTCATACAATATTTGTCCTTTTGTGATTGACTTATTTCACTTAGCATAATGTCCTCCAGTTTCATCCATGTTATGAGATGCTTCACAGATTCATCATTGTTCTTTATCGTTGAATAATACTCCATTGTGTGTATGTACCACAGTTTGTTTATCCATTCATCTGTTGATGGGCATCTAGGTTGTTTCCATCTTTTTGCTATTGTGAACAATGCTGCCATGAACATGGGTATGCATATGTCTATTAGTGTGAAGGCTCTTATTTCTCTAGGATAAATTACTAGGAGTGGGATTGCTGGATCATATGGTATTTCTATTTCTAGCTTTCTAAGGAAGCTCCGTATCATTTTCCAAAATGGTCATATCATTATGCGTTCCCACCAGCAGTGCATAAGAGTTCCGATCTCCCCACAGCCTCTCCAACATTTGTTATTTCCAGTGTTTTTGATTCGTTCCAGTAATGCCGGGGAGAGATGGTATCTCATTGTGGTTTTAATCTGCATTTCTCTAATGGCTAGTGATCTCGAGCTTTTCCTCATGTGTCTATTAGCCATCTGAATGTCTTCTTTGGTGAAGTGTATGTTCATTTCCTTTGCCCATTTTTTAATTGGGTTATTTGTCTTTTTGTTGTACAGGTGTTGGATTTTCCTGTCGATTTTAGAGATTAGAGCTTTGTCTGTCTTGTAATGTCCAAAATTTTTTTTCCCAGTCTGTAGGTTCTCTTTTTACTCTATTGGAGAAGTCTTTTGATGAGCATAAGTGTTTAATTTTTAGAAGATCTCAGTTATCTAGCTTATCTTCTGGACTCTGTGCGTTGTTGGTTATGGTTTCTATCCGTTAACGGCATGCATTAGGGCCTCTAGCTTTGATCCTATTTTTTCTTCTATGAACTTTATAGTTTTTTGCTTTATATTTAGGTTTTAATCCATTTGAATTAGTTTTTGTGCATGGTGTGAGGTGTGGGTCATGTTTCATTTTTTTGCAGATGGATATCCAGTTTTGCCAGCACCATTTGTTAAAAAGACTGTCTTTTCCCCATTTCATGGACTTTGGGCCCTTGTTGAAGATCAGGTGACTAAAGGTAGATGGATTTACATCCTGGTTCTCAATTCTATTCCATTGGTCAATGTATCTGTCGTTGTACCAGTACCGGGCTGTTTTGACTACCGCAGCTGTATACTAGGTTTTGAGGTCAGGTAGTGCGAGTCCTTCTACCTTATTCTTCTTCTTCAATAGTGCTTTACTTATCCGGGGCTTCTTCCATTTCCATATAAAGTTAATGATTAGTTCCTCCATCTCTTTAAAGAATGTTTTTGGTATTTGGATCAGGATTGCATTGTATTTGTAAATTGTGTTGGGTAGAATTGTCCTTCTCACAATGTCGAGTCTACCTATCCATTAGCATGGTATGTTTTTCCATTTATGTAGATCCCTTTGGGTTTCTTGCAGTAGTGTTTTGTAGTTTTCTTTGTATATGTCTTTTATATCCCTGGATATATTTATTCCTGAGTATTTTATTTTTTAGTTGCTATTTTAAATGGTATTGTTTTCCTGATTTCCTTTTCATCATTCTCGTTATTGGTGCATAGGAATCCAACCGATTTTGTAAGTTTATCTGCTACTTTGCTGAATCTTTCTATTAGTTCCAGTAGCTTTCTCATGGAGTCTTTAGGGTTTTCTATGTATAGTATCATATCATCCACAAACAGGGAGAGATTAACTTCTTCATTACCAATTTGTATGCCTTTTATTTCTTTTTCTTGCCTTATTGCTCTAAGCTAGGAATTCCAGCACAATGTTAAATAGGAGTAGAAATAAAGGGCACCCTTTTTTGTTCCTGTTCTCAAGGGGAATGTTTTCAGCCTCTCTCCATTAAGAATGATGTTGGCCATTGGTTTTGCATAAATGCCCTTTACTATGTTGAGAAATTTCACTTCTATACTATTTTATTGAGAGTTTTTATCAGGAATAGGTGTTGGACTTTGT
>NW_004443987.1:10942501-10944435 GCF_000243295.1 Trichechus manatus latirostris | reverse complement strand
TCTTTGCCTGGTTTTGGTATCAGTGTTATGCTGGCTTCATAGCATGTATTCAGAAGTATCCCTTCCTTTTCTATGTTCTGAAATAGTTTGAGTAGTACTGGTATAAGCTCTTCTCTGAATGTTTGGTAGAATTCTCCAGTGAAGCCAACTGGGCCAAGGCTTTTTTTTGTTGGGAGTTTTTTATTATTACCTTTTCAATCTCTTCTCTTGTTATGGGTCTGTTCAGATTTTCAACATCACTTTGTGGTAGTTTGGGTAGGTGGTGTTTTTCTAGAAATTTATCTATTTCCTCTAGGTATTCAATTTTGTTGGAGTATAGTTTTTCATAACACTCTGTTATAATCCTTTTTATTTTAGTTGGGTCTGTTGTAATGTCCCCCATTTCATTTCTTATTTCAGTTATTTGCATCCTCTCCTGTTTTTCTTTTGTCAGTCTGGCCAGTGGTTTGTCGATTTTGCTGATCCTTTCAAAAAACCAACTTTTGGTTTTGTTGATTCTTTCTATTGTTTATTTATTCTCTATTTCCTTTATTTCTGATCTGGTCTATGTTATTTCCTTTCTTCTAATGGCTGTGAGCTTTTTCTTACTTTTTTCTATTTGTTCAAGCTCTGTAGTTAATGTTTTGATTTTGTCCCTTTCTTCTTTTTTGATGTGTGCATCTATCACTATAAATTGTCCTCTGAGTACTGCCTTTGCAGTGTCCCAAAGGTTTTAGTATGATTTGTTTTCATTCTCGTTTGATTCTAGGAATTTTTTGATTCCATCTCTGATTTCTTCTCTTACCCAGTGGTTTGTAAGCAGGGTGTTATTCAGTTTCCATGTAATTTTTTTTCCTGGCTCTTCCTGTTGTTAATTTCTACCTTGATAGCATTGTGGTCAGAGAACATAATTTGCATTATCTCAACTTTTTGGATCTTCTTGAGGGTTGCTGTGTTACCTAAGATGTGGTCTATTCTGGAGAACGTGCCATGTGCATTTGAAAAGAATGTGTACTCCATGAGGGACTGAATCGCTGGGCAGAGGGCTGTGGGGACCATGATCTCAGGGAACATGTATCTCAATTGGCATGACACAGTTTTTAAAGACAATGTTCTACATTCTACCTTGGTGAGTAGCGTCTGGGGTCCTAAAAGCCTGTGAGCAGCCATCTAAGATACTCCAATTGTCTCACCCCTTTGGGAGCAAGGGAGAATGAAGAGAACAGGATACAAGGAAAGATTAGTCCAAATTGACCACAGCTGTCATGGCCTCCACCGGACAGAGTCCAGTACAGCTAGATGGTGCCAGGCTACCACCACTGACTGCTCTGACCAAGAGCACAACAGAGGGTCCTGGACAGAGCTGGAGATGGATGTAGAACAAAATTCCAACTCACAGAAAAAGACCAGATTTACTAGCCTGACAGACTGGAGAAACCCCGAGAGTATGGCCCCCAGACCCCCTTTTAGCTCAGAGATGTAGTCACTCTTGAGGTTGGTTCACTGTTCAGCCAGTGATTCAACAGCTCCATAAAACAAAATGGGATTAATGAGGCACGGCAATCCAGGGACAAGGACTAGAAGACAGGAGTAGTTAAGAATGGTGGTGCTAAGGAACCCAAGGTTGAGAAGGGACAGTGTTGGAACGTCATGGGGTTGTTAACCATTGTCATAAGGAAATATGTGTACTAACTGTTTAATGAGAAACTATTTGTTCTGTAAACCTTCATGTAAGGTAGAAAAAAAAGCATTATCTACATGAGATCAAATTGACAACAGCAATTCCAAAGGTTTTATGGGAAACCTAGGGGGCAGTGAGTTGAAGGTAATGGTGATGGAATAATTTGGAAAAGGATAATGAGAATAGCAGCACAACAGGAAGAATGGAATTGATGTCACTGAATTGTTCATATAGAAATTTCTGAAATGGTGTATCTTTGGCTATGTATATTTTC
>NW_004443987.1:10924689-10942043 GCF_000243295.1 Trichechus manatus latirostris | reverse complement strand
CTTAATCATTATATAGTGTCCTTCTTTGTCTTTTACGGTGGATTTTGTTTTAAAGTCTATTTTATCTGAGATTAGTATTGCCACTCCTGCTTTTTTTTGGTAGCTGCTTGCTTGATATATTTTCTTCCATCCTTTGATTTTTAATAAATTTACATCTTTGTTTCTAAGGTGTGTCTCTTGTAGACAGCATATTGATGGATCCTGTTTTTTAATACACTCTATCACTCTCCATCTCTTTATGGGTGCATTTAGTCTATTTACATTCAGTGTAATTATTAATAGGTGTGAGTTTATTGCTATCATTTTGTAGTGCTTTTTTTTGTGGGGCTGAAGTTTTCTTTGTTATTCTTACTCTTCTCTGCTGAATTCCTTTTGTTTGTGGATTTTTTTTTCATTTGTTTTGTTTTTGTAAGTTTTGTTTTTACTGAGACTTTATGTTTTTCTTCTTTATTTTAATGAGTAGGTTTGTTAACTTTCTCGGTGGTTACCTTGAAATTTACCCATAATCTTCCTAGGTTTGAACCAGTCTATTATTAGTTGGTATCACCTTGCCTTCCTCTCCATTAGAAGGTTCTATACCCACACCATTCATTCTCTCTTTTATCATTCTGATTCTGTGGTCATTTACAGATTACCCTCTCTGGTTCCCTGTTGTAATTCTTTTGGTTTTGGATAGTCCCTGAGAGTTCATTTCTTAGGTTGGTATCTAGCTGGTATGATCCTGTGTCCTAGATTCAGCCTGTGGTCTGGTGTTGTTTGTTCTCAGATTGAAGAACTCCCTTTAATAATTCTTGTAAGTTTGGTTTGGTTTTTACATAGTCTGTTAATTTCTGTTTATCTGGAAATGATCTAATTTCGCCATCATATTGGAAGGAGAGTTTTGCAGGATATATTATTCTTGGCTGGCAATTTTTTTCTTCAAAGGTTTTATATATGTTATCCCATTGCCTTCTTGCCTGCATGGTTTCTGCCAAATAATCTGAGCTTAGTCTTATTGTTTCTCCTCTGTATGTGAGTTTATTTTATTCTCGAGCTGTTCTCAGGTTCTTTGTCTTTGGTTTTATCAAGTGTGGTTGTGATATGCCTTGGTGATTATCTTTTGTGGTCTATACTATATGGGGTTCATTGAGCTCCTTGGATGGTCAGCTTTTTATCTTTCATGATATTGGGGAAGTTTTCTGTCAGCAGTTCTACGTTGATCCTGTTTTTTCTGTTTTCTCCCCCTGTTCTGGAACTCTGATCACTTGCAGATTTTTGCTTTTGATTGTATCCCCTATAATTCTCAGGGTTTCTTCATTTTCTTCCGTTCTTTTTTCTGAGTTGTATCTAAGTGTTTGTCTTCAAATTTGCTGATCGTGTCTTCCATCATTTCAAACCTGCTTCTCAGCCCTTCTATGACACTGTCCGTTTCTGAAATCTTGTTGTTAATCTTTTGGATTTCTAATTGTTGTTTTTGTATGATTTCTAGTTGTGAATTTATTTTAGCATTTTGTTCCTGTAGTATTTTCTTGACTTCTCCTTTTTTTGTCTGTATTTTCCGTGAATTTTTCTGTCTTTTCTATGAATTTGTCTATTTTTTCCTCATTTTTTTCCTGCTTTTTCCTTCAACTCTTGGATAGCTTTGAATATTAGAGATTTGAATTCCCTATCAGGTAGTTCTAATGCCTTTTCTTCTACTGGAAAGTCGTCTGTTGTTTTATTTTGGACGCCTACTGGTAACATCCTTTCCTGTTTTTGTATATGTTTTGATATTGTCTGCTGTCTTTGGGGCATTCAGTAGTTATTTTCCTCATTTACTGATTGTAGATTTGTCTTGTCCTGCTGTTTTATTTGGTTATGACTGAGCAGCTGGGTTGTGCATTCTTTGTTGTTTGCTCGTCTGTGGGCATGATACTTTTTACCTCTTTCTCTAGGGTCAGTCACTCAGGTATGGTGCAGCAGGGCAGTTCCAGATGAAGGGGAGTTGCTGGGATGGGTATTTTATGGCACGTACTAGGGCCAACAGGGTGGGCTGGGAATCAGTGCAGGGCAGGTTCTGGTAGGCTGTGCCTGTGCTGCTTGGGAGTGTGATGTTTAGTGCACAGTGCAGATAAGCAGGAAGGAGAGGGGAGATTGTGATATGTGGAGCTAAGATGGGTATGAGAAAGAGGAGAGAGAGGAGAGAGGAACAGGAGCCAAAAACATACACACAAATGAACAAATAAAAAAGAGTGCTAAGGGAGCTTGCTGTTGTAGTGTAGTCATGAAAGATTGAGAAATGGAGAAAAACAAAAAGAAAAAAGTGTAAAAGAAAAAAATGAATAAATAAAAATTAGAAGAAAAAATAGAAAAGCCCCCAGGAATCCCACCAGTGCAGCTGCTAGGACTGGGGACGTTGCTCCCAGGCTGTGAATTACTGCCTGGCTAGAAGTGGTAGAGGTGTCACACAGCACCAGGTATTCAAGAGAGAGGAAGAAAAGGTAAGTATAGAGAGACGAAAAAGTGGAAATGAATAAAGACAAAAAGGGAAAGAGAGAAGAAAACAAAACAAAGAAACAAAATAAACCAAAAAAAACAAAACAAAACAAGAAAAAATAAATGCCCCCATGGATGCCACTGTGCATCTGCACAGAGTAAGGGAGTAGGTCCCAAGACACGCAGTACTGCCTGGATGGAAGGGGCTCACAAGCCGAGAAAAGAAAAAGAAAACAAATCAAAATAGAACAAATCAGAACAAACAAAAAAGCCCCAGGGGGGTCCCATCAGCATGGTGGCATGGGCAGGATAGCAGTTTCACAGTCTAGTGGTGTTTTGCAGCCTTTCAGGAAGAAGCAAAGATGGCACATGGAGCCAGGTATTTGAGAGAAAGTAGGGGGAGGTTATGAGAGGTGAGGAAGAAATCTAAAGAAGTGGAAAAAAGCAACACCAGCAGCCAACAAATGGCAGTCAGGGAGCCGGCCAGTGGGGGCAGGTGGAATCTAAACAACACCAGGGTGAAGCCAGTGCTTCCCGGCCAAGAGACTGTGGCCGCAGGAAGCAGAGGAGGCCAAGTGGGAGTAAAGGTGGGGAGCAGGAAAGCTTATATCTCTGGTTACCAGTTGTTCTGTCTCCTGCTGGAAACTCTGTGAAGCTGCTTCCTCATACCCCCTGTTCACTGATCTCTGATAGGAGTCCAAGATGGCAGATCCATGCTGCATTAGTTGATAGGGGACTTCTGCATGTATCTCTCCTCACGCTCTGTTCTCAGTCAGTTTCTTATTCCATTTGGTGCTTGGCTGAGCTCTTTATCTCTTCATTTGATGCTTATGGTTTCAGGATTGATGTGTGTCTCTGTTTGACTTAGTTTTTCGCATCTTTGCTGTGGAGGGATGGTGTGGTGCTTCTGTCTATAGCACTATGTTGCCCAGAAGTCGAAAGCTGTTTTGAAGCATTTCATTTTTTGATTTCTCCAGGATGATAACTTTGCCTTTGATTATCAGCAACATGAAGAAAGCAAGAGGCCATTAAAAAGACAGGAAAGAAAGAAAGGACCAAAATATATGTCAAAAGAGACTCTGAAAGTTGCTCTTGAATGTAGAGTAGCTAAAGCAAAAGGGAGAAATGATGACGTAAAAGAGCTGAACAGAGATTTCAAAGGGTGACTCGAGAACACAAAGTAATGAATTGTGCAAAGAACTAGAGTAAGAAAACCAAAATGGAAGAACACGCTTAGCATTTCTCAAGCTGAAAGAACTGAAGAAAAAATTCAAGCCTCAAGTTGTAATACTGAAGGATTCTATGGGGAAAATATTAAATAACACAGGAAGCATCAAAAGTAGATGGAAGGAATACACAGAGTCACTGTACCAAAAATAATTGGTCATCTTTAAGCCATTTCAGGAGGTAGCATATGATCAAGAACTGATGGTACAGAAGGAAGAAGTCCAAGCTGCACTGAAGGCATTGGTGAAAAACAAGGCTTCAGGAGTTGACGGAGTACCAACTGAAATGTTTCAACAAAAATTGCAGCACTGGCAGTGCTCACTCATCTATGCCAAGAAATTTGGAAGACAGCTACCTGGCAACTGACCAGAAGACATCCATATATGTACCCATTCCAAGGAAAGGTGATCCAACAAAATGCAGAAATTATCAAACAATATCATTAATATCACACACAGGTAAAATTTTGCTGAAAATCATTCAGAAGCGGTTGCAGCAGTACATCAACAGGAACTGCCAGAAATTCAAGCCAGATTCAGAAGAGGACATGGAACCAGGAATATCGTTTCTGATGATGGATGGATCCTAGCTTAAAGCAGAGAATACCAGAATGATGCTTACCTGTGTTTTATTGACTATGCAATGGCATCAGACTGTGTGGGTCATAACAAATTATGGATAACATTGTGAAGAATGGGAATTCCAGAACACATAATTGTGCCCATGAGGAACTGGTACTTAGACCAAGAGGCAGTCATTCAAACAGAACAAGGAGATACTGCATGGTTAAAGTCAAAAAGGTGTGTGTCAGAGTTGTATCTTTTCACCATACTTATTTAATCTGTATGCTGAGCAAATAATCCAAGAAGCTGGACTATATGAAGAAGAACATGGCATCAGGATTAGAGGAAGACTCATTAACAGCCTGTGATATGTAGATGACACAATATTACTTGCTGAAAGTGAAGAGGACTTGAAGCACTTACTGATGAAGATCAAAGGCCATAGCCTTCAGTATGGATTACACCCTCAATATAAAGAAAACAAAAATCCTCACAACTGGACCAATAAGCAATACCATGATAAATGGAGAAAATATTGAAGTTGTCAAGGATTTCATTTTACTTGGATCCACAATCAATGTACATGGAAGCAGCAGTCAAGAAATCAAAGAATGCATTCATTGGGCAAATCTGCTGCAAAAAACTTCTTTAAAATATTAAAAAGCAAAGATGTCACTTTGAGGACTAAGGTGCTTCTGACTTTAGCCATAGTGTTTTCAATCACCTCATAAGCATGTGAAAAATGGACAATGAATAAGGATGACTGAAGAAGAATTGATGTCTTTGAAATATGGTGTTGGTGAAGAATATTGAATATACCATTGACTGCCAGAAGAATGAACACATCTTGGAAGAAGTACAGCCAGAATGCTTCTTAGAAGCAAGGATGGTGAGACTTCATCTCATATACTTTGGACAGGTTATTAGGATGGACCAGTCCTTGTAGAAGGACATCATACTTGGTAAAGTAGAGGGACAGCGATAAAGAGGAAGATCCTCAATGAGATGGATTGACACAGTGGCTGCAACAACGGGCTCAAGCATAGCAACAATTGTAAGGATGGTGCAGGACGGGGCAGCGTTTCATTCTGTTGTTCATACAGTCGCTATGAGTCAGCACCGAGTCGACGGCACCTAACAACAACAACATCAGCAACACGAGGAAGGAAGCTATTTATGCATGTGTGACATTTGTTTCTCTAAGAGTTTTTAATATTAGTTTAAGGAGAATTAAAGGCTCTTGTTCCACATCCAAAAGAATTCCTAGAAGTGACTAAGGTTATCTCCATGAATGTTCCTTTCCCCTGTGTTGGGGAAAATCCAAAACTCTATAGGATATACAACCTGATTCATAAGATAAAAAGGTCAAACCAATCAACTGTGATGTCATTTTTTTTAGTCGTATATCCAGTCTTACTGCTGACACCATTTTTTTAATATGTGTTTTTTTTTTTTTGAAGCCACAGAATGAACACATTCTTGGTTTTTTTAAAAAGGAGCATCTTTATGATTTTTTTGCTAGAGGAGGCACTATCTCGCGCCAAATTTCTGTGAGTGGAAAGGCTAAATAAAATTTTCATTTGGATTTCCAACAAGCAAGAAAAACTGAGTAATTATCTCTGTTAAAATTCCTTCAAAGAAATAAGGAAATAACTTTCTTTAGGAGGAATGAGCTCAACTTGTGAAAACACTATTTTGAAGCTGATCATCCAATGTATTAACGTGGGACAAACTCTGATGGACATATTCTTATTGACCTTGTGATGTGACTGTCACTAAGCCCCCAAATGTGAATATGCACTTCCATACTCTTTTTTTTCTATACAGATAGAAACTAATTTGTCAGCATGCCAGCTTTAACTAGCTGAGATGAAGCTAAGCTAATTTAATAGGAACTGTTCAATAGCTTCGACCGACCTGACACTGTCAGTTAAAGCGGCTCTATGCCCCACTGTCTTTCATTATTCTCAATTCTTCAGAATCGTTGAACAACAAGTCAAATAATATGCTTAGTAGTCAATAGGCTTGACTTTTTTCTCAAGGACATTCTTTTGGTGCCAGAAACTGTCAAGTGAAAAAACATGTACTATGAAGGTGAGAGGACACTAATTAAATATACATGTCTCTAGCCAAAGAAGCATGAGGCACAGCTTGCTGAATGAAAACTCCAAGACTTCCTTGGCTGAGGTCACAGCTGTTTACTTGCATTAAGTAGCTAAGTTCCAGTTTCTCTTTGATACGGTTTTAAATTTCCTGTATTTGCATTAGGCACAGGCTGTCCTCAAGGAATGCTGCACAGTTCCAAGTGTAAATTTTCTGGTTAAACTGCACATACTTCATCCTAAGATCATTTAAGTTACTTACCTCTTTAGCTACATATATGGTTTTTAAAGTATTAAAAGTTGTTGTGATCTGTGTTGGACATGTAACATGAGCAAAAAATAAATTTAGGTTGTGTTAGCAAAAAACATGCTGTTCTTTATCAGAAGATGCTCTGGAGCCAAACACACATTTTCTTGACTCCCTTGATATTTTAACCACGGACATATCTGAGTGTCACTTTCCTCATCTTTAACATGCTAGTGGTAATAACAGTCCTCACATCTCAGGGTTATTGTAAGGATTAAAAGAGAAAATACATATAAAATTGTTTAGCACGATGCTTAGCACTTGTATATGCTCCAATTCTAGAGATATTATAGGTTTGAATTTAAGAAACAGCACTTTTGAAACAAGACATTCTACTTTTCACCTTTGTCTTAAACTCTCCACCTTTGGCATAACTGACTTAAGAACTGTTGGGTTGATGATTTTCAAGCATCACAAGATCAGTGGCTTTTTTCAACAACTGTCTCCTAAGATTTGACCATTTTAGCGGTTTGGTGATCCACAAACTTGCACTGTGTAACAGGAGAGTGGCTTACAGGTGAAAATAAGATATGTAACTCCTTCTATGCTAGATGCTTTGATTACAGTCATGCCTTGATTAATGAATTCTCAAATAATAAAACTCCTTTATAATAAGATCAATAGCCCTGGTGGCGCAGTAGTTAAGAGCCCCGCTGCTAACCAAAAGATTAGCAGTTTGAATCCACCAGCTGCTCCTTGGAAACCCTATGGGGGCAGTTCTACTCTGTCCTATAGGGTCGCTATGAGTTGGAATCGACTCAACAGCAAAGGGTTTGGTTTTGGGTTTGGTGTAACAAGCTCTGTATTTAAGAAACAAAAAAAAATTATCAAACTTAAAGTTGTATGCTCTGGAAGCCAAGCATAATCAAAATATCACTGTGTAAGTTCTGTTTGTCCATTTCCAATTTTGAGTATTGTCATGGTTTGAATTATGTCCCCCCAAAAATGTGTGTATCAGTTTGGCTGGGCCCTGATTCCTGGTACTGTGTGATTTTCCTGTATGTTGTAAACCTGCCTCTATGATGTTAATGAGGGAGGATGGGTGGCAGTTGTGTTAGTAAGGCAGGACCTGATCTACAAGACTGGATTGTGTTCTGAGGCAATGTCTTGAGATATAAAAGACAGAAGTGAGCAGTGAGACAGGTGGACCTCATACCATCAAAAAAGCAGTGCCTGGAGTAGAGCGTGTCCTTTGGACCGGGGTCCCTGGGCCGAGAAGCTCCTAGTCCGGGGGAACATCGATGAGAAGGCCAAGAGAGAGAGAAAGCCTTCCCCTGAAGCTGACACCCTGAATTTGGACTTTTAGCCTACCTTACTGTGAAGAAATAAATTTCTCTTTGTTAAAGCCATCCATTTGTGGTATTTCTGTTATAGCAGCAATAGATGACTAAGACAGAATTTAATTCTGTCTTGGTTATCTAGTGTACCAAATTCTGTCTTAGTCATCTAGTGCCGCCATAACAGAAATACCACAAGTGGATGGTTTTAACGAAGAGAAATTTATTTCCTCACAGTCAAAGTAGGCTAAAAGTCCAAATTCAGGGAGTCGCTCCAGGGCAAACCTTCTTCTCTCTCTGTCGGCCTTCTCATCAATGTTCCCCCGGACTAGGAGCGTCTCTGCGCAGGGACCCCGGTCCAAAGGATGCACTCTGCTCCCGGCACTGCTTTCTTGATGGTATGAGGTTCCCCTGTCTCACTGCTCACTTCTGTCTTTTATATCTCAAGACATTGCCTCAGGACACAACCCAGTCTTGTAGATCAGGTCCTGCCTTATTAACACAACTGCCACCCATCCTCCCTCATTAACATCATAGAGGCAGGTTTAAAACATACAGGAAAATCACACAGTACCAGGAATCAGGGCCCAGCCAAACGGATACACACATTTTTGGGGGGACATAATACAAACCATGACATTCCACCCTTTGGCCCCCAAAAAATCACATCCGTGCAACATGGAAAACATATTCACCCCATCATATCATAGCAAAAGTCTTAACTCCAAGTCCAAAATCCAAAAATTCCTCTTCGTCTGTGAAATCTAGAATACAAGTTATCTGCTTCCAAAGGTACAATGGTGGAACAGGCACAAGCTAGACATTTCCATTACAAATGGGAGAAATTGCAGGGAAAGAAGTGATAACAGACACCAAGCAAGTCAGCAGAACACATTACATTAGCCCTCAAGGCTTTTAAAATAATCCTCTGTTCTCTGAGAAAATTTACACAATGGCCCTGCCCTCCAGACTCTATGTATTGGCCACAGTCTCTGGATTTTGAGTGGAGGCCCCTCGGCCCTGGGCCCCAGCTCTGCCCTCCAGGCCCACTGGGACAGCAAGGCTGCTCCCTTGGCTTTAGGTGCACCATTCTCCTAGTCCATTGGAGTGTCAACTCCACCCTTAGAAACACCAGAGGCCATGGCTCCACCCTTTGCAACCCCTGAGGTCATGGCCATACCTTTTGAGACGGAGGCAGCTCAGCTTCTTGTGTCCGTTATCTCTTCAGCTTCTGCTTCCTGTGGCCTCTCGGTCCTCAGGCCTCACGCCCGCATCTGCTCTGCTGGGGCAAGTGTTCCAAAGCTCAGTAGCTCCACCGGTAAGTGCCTGGAGGCACCCCACTCCGCCAGGAAGCCTCCTACTCACAGGCATTCAGCTTTCTAGCTCCGTGGGTCCCTCCAGCGCCGTCTTTCACTGGTCTCCTGGTTCTGCTGCTGTTGGTTCTCTGCTGCTGCTGCTTCGCTGCTGCTGAGGGTTCTCTGCTGCTGCTGGTCCTCTGTCACTGCCGTACGTCTATCCATTCACAGTTTTAAAACCGCTCCCACATTTTAGGTATCTGTTAGAGTAGCACCCCACTCTCTCGGTACCAAATTCTGTCTTAGTCATCTAGTGCTCCTACAACAGAAATACTGCAAATGGATGGCTTTAACAAATAGAAATTTATTTCTTCACAGTAAGGTAGGCTGAAAGTCCAAATTCAGGGCGTCAGCTCCAGGGGAAGGCTTTCTCTCTCTGTTGGCCTTCTCATCAATGTTCTCCCGGACTAGGAGCTTCTCTGCGCAGGGCCCCAGTCCAAAGGACATGCTCTGCTCACAACACAGCTTTCTTGATGGTATGAGGTCCCCTGTCTCACTGCTCACTTCTGTCTTTTATATTTCAACAGATTGCCTCAGGACACAATCCAGTCTTGCAGATCCAGTCTTGCCTTACTAACACAACTGCCACCAATCCTCCCTCATTAACATCATAGAGGCAGGTTTACAACATACAGGAAGATCACACAGTACCAGGAATCATGGCCTAGCCAAATTGATACACACATTTTTTGGGGGACATAATTCAAACCATGACAAGTATATAAAACCAACTTAAAGCAAAATTAACACTTGCCACTCCCCCTCCCCGAAGTCCCAGATACATATTTGATATTTTCTACCATTCCCATAGTATCTAACACATCCATAGGTGAACCCCTTTATTTATTAGCTTGTGATACATTTTCATTTTATTTACAAATTTAGTCTCTAGTAAAGACATTCCATATAAATAATTATGTCATGAGAATGTGATGCCTTCACTAATAGAAGCACCACATGTTATTTCTCACAAAGGATTATTCTGGTTTTTTTTTTTTTTTTTTTTTGGACAAGCAGAGAACATTTATTCTCTTCTCTGATTTTAAATTAGTCTTTGTTTTTTCCCCCCAAAACATAAAATGTAAATAGTTTTATTGTTTAAGAAGAACATAGAATCGTATCTGTGTGCTCTGAATTTTTTAACAATGAATGGACAAACTTAAAAAGCTACTCAGTGATAGTTGTTGTTGTTGTGTGCCATCGAGCGGATTCGGAACCTTTTGGTTAGCCGCCTGAGCTCTTAACCACTTCACCACCAGGGCTCCACTCATGATAAGGACGGTTAATATCTTGGTGACTTCTGGATTTTTTTGTACATATATTTACATGTAAAAATATGTTCAAATATATTTTAAAAGAATAAGATCATTACATAAATATGTATATTTTAATCTTTTTTGAAATTAACACTTGACTTTGGACATCATTTCATGGCAATGCGTAGAACTACATTATCATTTTGGCTGTTTACTTTCAAAAGCATCTTCTGGGCTATTATTTTTTAAATAATCTCCTCTAATCTTTTTAGTGTGATTTCTACTTTCTATATTTTAACTAGTTCCTATTGTCTTTACTTTTACATTTCAACAGTTTGGCTGGGGTTAAATTATTAAAAATAAAAAATTTCAGAACTCTACACTAATTCTAACATCAGCGAACAAAAACAAATATCTGTCTTTCATGTGCCCAAAACAACTTTTATTAGACCTTAATGTATATCAAGTACCATGTCAAATGTTTTCTTTGGATTAATTCATTTAATTTTCAAAACAATCATATCAAAAATTGTTGTTGTTAGGTGCCGTTGAGTTGGTTCCGACTCATAGCAACCCACGTACAACAGAAAGAAATACTGCCCGGTCCTGCGCCATCCTCACAATCATTGCTATGCTTGAGTCCATTGTCGCAGCCACTGTGTCAGTCCATCTCTTTGAAGGTCTTCCTCTTTTTCTGTGACCTTCTGCTTTACCAAGCATGATGTCCTTCTCCAGGGACTGATCCTTCCTGATAACATGTCCAAAAGTACGTGAGATGTAGTCTCGCCATCCTTGCATTCTGGTTGTACTTCTTCCAAGACAGATTTGTTCCTTCTTCCGGCAGACCATGGTATATTCAATATTCTTCACCAGCACCGTAATTCAAAGGCATCAATTCTTCTCTGGTCTTCCTTATTAATTGTCTAGCTTCTGCACACATAAAAAAAATCACCAAACTTAAAATACAGTTTATATGGGGGCCTTTCCACTTACAATGTTATTAATGCAAAACATATAAGCCCCACTTTCCAGCCATTTCTTCAGTTTGCCACATGCCAAAAAAAGATGCTAAAAGGTACCATTTAAGAACTATCTCAATTTAACAGGTGAACAATCTTAGAGAGTTGAAGTAACTTGTCAGCAGTTAAATGGCTAGGAAGTGGTGGAGCCATGATTCAAATCCAAATAGTATGAATTAAAAGCCCACATGCATAACCATTCAATCTTAGTGCAAAAGATACTTGCACAATGCTATGCAAATGATTGATATTATTTGACCTGTAATATAAGATAGTAAGTGGTATTGTAAAGTACACTACAGTAGGACTTTATGGTACAATGTAATGTAATACTTCATTATATTTAAAGAGATTTCCTTCCATCCATTTTCCAAACTGCATTTAACCACCTAAAGGTGGGTTGTGTAATGTTTAAGAATGAATAATCAAATAATGCATTAGATGTCAGTTTTCTGAAGAACAAACAACATCTGCCTCATTATTTGCTCTCACAGTAATGCAGTTTTTGCTTAAGTGTGAGATTTCCCACTCACAGTTTGTTTTGGTCTATTTGTTTTTCAGGAAATACCAGTAATTGCCAACTTCCTGATTTGTCAGAATGGTACCTTTTAGTATCTTGTTTGGCACATAGCAAGCTAAAGAAATAGGAGTAATGGGGGGCTTACAAATTTAGCATTAATAACACTGTAAGTGAAAAGGCTCCCATATAAACTGCATTGAAATTCAAGTGCTATTGATACATTTCCCTTCAAAAGTTTTCAATATACATATAGTACTTTCACTTTCACTAACATTTTTGCTTATTTCACTTTAGTTGAAGCAATATGCCCTCTTGCTTCCACATGTGAAAGTAGAAGGATGGAGTGATAAGGGGAGGATGACTTTCTGTAAGATTTCAAGAAAATGTCTGCAAACAATGAGCTGTAATACGTGTCAATCTTTTTTTGTTTTGTTTTAGGCATTTGAGGTTCTGTTCCACATTTTTCCCCCATTCTATCAGGGTCCATCTATTGTGGCCATGATTAGAATGTTCAATAATCGTAGCAGGGCACCATCTAGTTCTTCTGGTCTCAGGGTAGATGAGGCTGTGGTTCATGCACACTACTGGTCTTGTAGAATAGTTTCTTTGAGTCTTTGGTTTCCTTCTTTCTCTTTTACTCTGGTTAAGTAGAGACCTATAGTTGTATCTTAGGTGGCTCATCACAAGCTTTTAAAACCCCAGATACTACTCACAAACTAGGACCTAGAACATAACTTTATGAACTATATTATGCCAATTGACCAAGATATTACATGAGACTATAGTCCTAATATTTCAAACCAAGAAAATCAATCCCATGAGGTGTTTGGTTATGTCTAAGAAGAATCTGTAACTGTGCCCCCTAGATACTTTATTATATGCATGAATATATGTGCATAGTCACACAGATGCATATACATATGCATACACCTATACATACACACATATACACTTATATATACATACCCATATACATACGCTTACATACATACTTACATACCCGTACACATATTTTTTTGGTTGTCTTTGTTGTTATTTCAAAAATTATATGTGCCATAGCAATTACCAACAGATCCTTTTTTCTTGTGTCCATTTTAGTGACATTATTTACCTTCGTCAACCTGTGTACACTTTATTCTCATTTGGTGTTAACTTTTCTATCACCAAAAATAACAAGTGTCTATTATCTAAAGAGTGAATCCCCACCCCCCCATCCCTAATAACCACTAACAAACATTAGTTTCTGTATATTCACCTGTCATTTCATAAATTCATGTCATTTCATAAAAGTGAAAATGTACAATGTTTTTTGTGATTACCTTATTTTGCTAAATGAAATGTCCTCCAGGTTTATCCATGTTCTAAGAACTCATTTTTCTTTTTTGCTGACTAGCATTCCATTGTATGTATGTATCACGTTTTAATTATCCATTCATGTATTGGAGTGCTGGTGGCACAGTGGTTAACAACTATGGCTGCTAACCAAAAGGTCAGCAGTTCGAATCTAACAGCTGCTCCTTGGAAACCTTGGAAGTTCTACTCTGACCTATAGGGTGACTATGAGTCAGAATCGATTTGACAGCAATGAGTGTTTTTTTTTTTTTTTTTTGGTTTCATGTATTGATGGACACTTACGTTGCTTCTATCTTTTTGCTACTGTGAATAGTGCTATGATGAACATAAGCGTGCATACGTCTGTTCATGTCACTTCTATTAGATTCCCTAGGGTATATACCTATCAATGGAATTGCTGGGTCATATGGCAGTTCTACCTCTAGTTTTTTGAGGAACCATCAGACTGCTTTGCATTTCTAACAGCAACAGATGAAGGTTCCAATTTCTCCATATCAACCTCCAACACTTGTTATTTTCCAGTTTTTTTGTTTTTGTTTAGTTTTTTTTTTTTTTATCATGGCCATGCTAGTGAGAGTGAAATGGTATCTCAGTGTGGTTTTGATTTGCATTTCTCTGATGGCTAATGAGGTAGAGCATCTTTTCATGTGTCTGTTGGCCATTTTAATATCCTCTTTGTTGAAGTATCTGTTATGTCCTTTGCCCAGTTTTTGATTGGGTCATTTGTCTTTTGGTTGTTAAGTCATAGAAGTTTTCTATATATTTTAGATATTAGACCTTTATCAGTTATATTGTTCCCAAATATTTTTCCTAGTCTGTAGTTTGTCTCTCTACTCTTTTGATAAAGTCTTTTGATGAACATAAGTATTTAACTTTTATGAGCTCTCAGTTATCTATTTTGTTTTCTGTTGCTCATGCATTCGTTGTTGTGTCTGATAATCTATCATTGAAAAAAATCAGGTCAAAGCTTTGCTACTATATATTCTTCAAAGAACTTTATGGTTTTCAGTTTAAGATTTTGGTCTTTGATCTATTTTTAATTAGTTTTGTATATGGTACGAAGCATCTATCTTCTTTCATTTCTCTGTATGTAGAAATCCAGTTTTGTGAGAACCATTTGTTGAAGACGCTGTTCCTTCCCCATTGAATGGATTTGGCTCCTTTGTTGAAAATCAATTAACCATAGATGTTCAGAATTATTTCTTTATCTTCAATTCTTGTCCATTTGTCTTTGTGTCTTTCATTAAACCAGTACCAAGCTGTTTTGGTTACTGTAGCTGTGTAACGTGTCTTGGAGTCGGGAAGTGAGAGGCCTCCTACTTTGTTCTTCTTCTTTTTTCTTTTTCAATTTTTTTTATTGTACTTTAGATGAAGGTTTACAGAACAAATAGTTTCTCATTAAACAGGCAGTAAATATATTGTTTTATGACATTGGTTAACAACCCCACATGTCAACACTCTCTTTTCTCGACCTTGAGGACATTTTTTTGATGAAAATATACATAGCCAAAGTTACACCATTTCAAAAGTTTCTACACGTACAATTCAGTGACATCGATTACATTCTTCCAGTTGTGCTGCTATTCTCACTATACTTTTCCAAATTATTCCATCAACATTATTTTCAACTTACTCTTCCCTAGGCTTCCCATCAAACCTTTTGAGTTTCTGTTGTCAATTTGATAATTCTTCTTTTTTTGTACCTTAGATGAGGGTTTGCAGAACAAATAGTTTCTCATTAAACAGTACACATATTGCCCTATGACAATGGTTAACAACTTCATGACATGTCAACACTGTCCCTGCTCAAACTTCAGTTCCCTATCACTAGCTTTCCTGTCCCCTCCTGCCTTCTAGTCCTTGTCCCTGGACTGCTGTGCCTCATTAGTCCTGTTTTGTTTTATGACGCTGTCCAGTCCCCGGCTGAACAGTGAACTTCGGGAGGGGCTTCATCACTGAGCTAAAAGGGTGTCCGGGGGCCATACTCTCTGGGTTTTTCCAGTCTGTCAGGCCAGTAAATCTGGTCTTTTTTGTGAGTTAGAATTATGCTCTACATCCTTTTCCAGCTCTGTCCAGGACCCTCTATTGTGATCCCAGTAAGAGCAGTCAGTGGGGGTAGCCGGGCACCATCTAGCTGTACTGGACTCAGTCTGGTGGAGGCCGTGGTAGCTGTGGTCCATTAGTCCTTTGGACTAATCTGTCTCAGTCATCTAGTGCTGCTCTAACAGAAATACCACAAGTGGATGGCTTTAACAAAGATAAGTTTTTTCTCTCACAGTCCAGTAGGCTACAAGTCCAAATTCAGGGCATCAGCTCCAGGAGAAGGCTTTCTCTCTCTGTCGGCTCTGGAGAAAGGTCCTTATAATGCATCAGTCTTTCCTTGGTCTGGGAGATTCTCTGCACAAGAACTTCAGGTCCAAAAGACGCGCTCTGCTCCCAGCACACTTTCTTGGTGGTATGAGGTTCTCTAGAGAAGCAAAACCAGTAAAGTGTATAAATACATATATAGAGAGAGATTACATCAAGAAACAGCTCACGTGATTCTAGAGGCTAGAACGTCCCAAGTCCATGGATCAGGGAAGAGGCCGCCCCCAAGTCACACAGCTGCAGAAGCTGGCAAGCCCAAGATTGGCAGGGCTCCCGCTCACAAGCTGTGCAGATCGACGAATCCCAGGTTCGGCAGATAAGCTGACAGCTCAAGTCCCAAGAACGGGAGATGAGACGACATGAAGCAGTCGCAGGATCCAGAGAGAGCAAAAAACCTTATATACAGATACAGGCCACATCTCCAAGGAGACTCCCTCTCATCTGACTGGCTACTCACTGTATATTCAATTATGGGAATGACTACATTAAAACACTGAAAATCATGGCCCAGCCAAGTTGACACACAAGCTTAACCGTTACAGTCCACCCCTTGTCAACTTGGCACATGTACACATCTCCTTAAACCATACATAATCTCTGAATAAAGACAATTAGAAAGTCATACTTGCACCTAACATGATACAACTAACATGCGTACAATCGAAAACACACTATCCCCGTTTACAGCTTATATTTTATAAATGAAGGAAACCAAAATATTTGATGCACACATACAAAGTAGAAATACTCATAACAATTACAGTCCCTGTTTCTGCAACTGGTCACATGGCTGTAACTGGTATTTAGAACTACCTTCTTCCACCACCCATTCTGTATTCCCTTTGCCCTCAGCAAGGACTTCGGCTGGTCGTGGTTCCTTGCCTGGTGGGGTAACCCAAACCTTCATCCCTGAAGGGTCTGGGTCATTAGTAGTCATGTCAGAATTAGGTTGCTGTAGTTTTCCATTGACTTTAATCACAGGGCATGGTAGTACTAAGAGACGCCCCAAGGAATCCCCTGCATTCCAGACATACTCTTCTTTACCTCCATTATATCATATCAGTTTGATTTCCTCTTGGTAGTCGTGATCAATCACACCAGCCAGTATGGTAACTCTCTTCTTTGCCTGTTGATCCAGAGGCGTAAGAACCCCAAAATGGCCAGGTGGCATTCTTAACTTCCAGTTCAATGGAATCAGTGATGTGTGTCCAGATGGGAGCATTCCTCCCTTTGGAACTAAGACCTCTAAGCCTGCAGAGCATAAGGTCGAGGGGACAGGAAGCAAAAATCTTGCAAGTGGGTCACTAGGGGTAATAGTGAGGGGTGCAACTCCCATTTCCACCCATTGATTCCTGGACCCTTGAATCCTGGCTATGGGAGAAAGAGCACCATATATTGGAAGCTGGTTTAAAGCATATACAGCCTCCTGGAGAACATTGCCCCAACCCTGTAAGGTATTGCCACCTAGCTGGTGCCGTAATTGTGTCTTTAGAAGGCCATTCCATCGTTCTATCAAGCCAGCTGCTTCAGGATGATGGGGAACATGGTAAGACC
>NW_004443987.1:10922315-10924082 GCF_000243295.1 Trichechus manatus latirostris | reverse complement strand
GAAGTCACCCCTTGGTGAGCATTCACATGAGACACAAATATCTTCAGTTCTTTAGCCCATTCGGAGATGTCTATCCACATACCTGTTCCCCATAAATCCTTGTCTCCAATTTTCCAATCATGTTCCTTCTAAGTCCCTGACCATCCAGCCAAACCATTGGCCACAGCCTATGAATCAGTGTATAATTGCAAATCTGGCCATTTCTCCTTCCAAGCAAAGTGAACAACCAGGTGCACTGCTCAAAGTTCTGCTCATTGGGAGGATTTCCCTTCACCACTGTCAGGGAGGTCCCAGAAAAGGGCTGTAGTGCTGCTGCATTCCACTTTTGAGTGGCATCTGCATATCGTGCAAAACTATCTGTAAACCAGGCATGAGTTCTCTCTTCCTCAGTCAACTGATCATAAAGAACTCCCCATGAGGCCATAGGTGCAGACAGGGAGATGGAAGGTAATGTGACAGGAGTGGAGACCATTCGGCATTTGGGCCACTTCCTCGTGCAACTTACTTGTGCCTTCAGGTCCTGCTCGGGCCCGACCTCAAATATACCACTTCCATTTAATGATGGAGTGCTGCTGTGCCCATCCAACTTTATGGTTCTGTAGGTCAGACAACACCCAGTTCATGATGGGCAGCTCAGGCCTCATGGTGACTTGGTGTCCCATGGTTAAGCGTTCAGTCTCTACTAAGGCCCAGTAACAAGCCAAAAGTTGTTTCTCAAAAGGAGGGTAGTTATCTGCAGAGGATGGCAGAGCTTTGCTCCAAAATCCTAAGGGTCTGTGCTGTGATTCACCAATAGGGGCCTGCCAAAGACTACAAACAGCATCTCTATCTGCCACTGACACTTCAAGCACCATTGGATCAGCTGGATCATATGGTCCAAGTGGCAGAGCAGCTTGCACAGCAGCCTGAACCTGTTGCAGAGCCTTCTCTTGCTCTGGTCCCCACTCAAAACTAGCAGCTTTTCGAGTCACTTGATAAATAGGCCGGAGTAGCACACCCAAATGACGAATATGTTGCCTCCAAAATCCAAAGAGGCCCACTAGGCATTGTGCCTCCTCTTTAGTTGTGGGAGCAGCAAGATGCAATAACTTATCATTCACTTTAGAAGGAATGTCTCGACAAGCCCCACACCAATGGACCCCTAGAGATTTCACTGAAGTGGAAGGTGCTTGAATTTTTGTGGGATTAATCTCTCACCCTCTAGCACACAAATGTTTTACCAATAAGTCCAGAGTCATTGGCACTTCTTCCTTACGAGGTCCAGTCAGCATAATGTAATCAATGTAATGGACCAGTGTGATGTCCTGTGGAAGGGAAAGTCTATCAAGGTCCCTGCAGACTAAATTATAACATAGGGCTGGAGAGTTATTGTATCCTGAGGTAGGCAAGTGAAGGTGTATTGCTGGCCCCGCCAGCTGAAGGCAAACTGCTTCTGGTGGTCCTTTGAAACAGATATGGAGAAAAAGGCATTAGCCAGATCAATAGCTGCATACCAGGTACCAGAAGACGTCTTAATTTGCTCAAGCAGTGAAATTACATCTGGAACAGCAGCTGCAATTGGAGTCACCACCTGGTTAAGTTTTCTATAATCTACTGTCATTCTCCAATATCCATCTGTTTTTTTCACAGGCCAGATATGTGAATATGTGAGTTGAATGGGGATGTGGTGGGAATCACCACCCCTAGCATCCTTCAAGTCCTTGATGGTGGCAGTAATCTCTGCAATCCCTCCAAGAATGCAGTATTGCTTTTGGTTTACTATTTTCC
>NW_004443987.1:10916880-10922215 GCF_000243295.1 Trichechus manatus latirostris | reverse complement strand
TTTTGTAATTGACTTACTTCACTCAGCATAATGTCCTCCAGTTTCATCCATGTTATGAGATGCTTCACAGATTCATCATTGTTCTTTATCTTTGTATAATACTCCATTGTGTGTATGTACCATAGTTTTTTCATCCATTCATTTGTTGATGGGCATCTTGGTTGTTGTTTCCATCTTTTTTGCTATTGTGAACAGTGCTTCAATGAATATGGGTGTGCATGTGTCTATTTGTGTGATGGCTCTTATTTCTCTAGGATATATTCCTAGGAGTGGGATTGCGTTTTGTAGTGTTTTTTTATTTTGTGGTGCTTACATTTTTCTTTGCTCTTCTTACGCTCCTGTGCTGAGTTCCTTTTGTTTGTGGATTTTTTTTTCATTTGTTTTTGTAGGTTTTGTTTTTACTGAGAATTTATGTTTTTCTTCTTTACTTTAATGAGTAGGTTTGTTAATTTTCTTTGTGGTTACCTTGAAGTTTACCCTTATCTTCCTAGATTGGAACAAGTCTATTTTTGCTTGGTATTGCTTGACTTCCTCTCCATTAGAAGGTCTTATACCTATACCGTTTATCCCCTCTTTTATTTTTCTGATGCTCTTGTCATTTACAGATTAAATTCTCTGGTTCCCTTTTGTAATTCTTTTGGTTTTGCATAGTCCTTCAGAGTTCATTTCCTAGGTTAGTATCTGGCTAGTACAATCCTGTGTTCTATATTCAGCCTGTGGTCTGATATTGTTTGTTCTCAGATCAAAGGACTTCCTTTAATAAGTCTTGTAAGTTTGGTTTGGTTTTTACATAGTCCCTTAATTTCTGTTTGTCTGGAAATGACCTAAATTCACCATCATATTTGAAGGAGACTTTTGCAGGATATATTATTCTTGGCTGGCAGTTTTTTTCTTTCAAGGTTTTATATATGTCATCCCGTTGCCATCTTGTCTGCATTATTTCTGCCAAATAATCCGAGCTTAGTCTTATTGTTTCTCCTCTGTATGTGCCTTTTTTTTTTTTCTTGAGCTGCTCTCAGGATTCTTTGTCTTTGGTTTTAGCAAGTGTGCTTATGATATGCCTTGCTGATTTTCTTCTGGGGTCTATCCTATATGGGGTTCGTTGAGCTTCTTGGATGGTCAGCTTTTCATCTTTCATGATATTGGGGAAGTTTTTTGTCAGCAGTTCTTTAATGATCCTCTCTGTGTTTTCTGTTTTCTCCCCCTGTTCTAGAACTCCGATCTCATGCAGATTTTTGCTTTTGATTGTATCCCCTATAATTCTCAGGGTTTCTTCATTTTAATTCGTTCTTTTTTCTGATTTTTCCTCAGAGTAGTATCCAAGTGTTTGTCTTCAATTTCGCTAATCCTATCTTCCATCGTTTCAAACCTGCTTCTCAGCCCTTCTATGACACTGTCCATTTCTGAAATATTGTTGTTTATTTTTTGGATTTTAATTTTTGTTTTTGTATGATTTCTAGTTGTGAATTTATTTTAGCATTTTTTTCCTGTATTATTTTCTTAAATTCTTCCATTTTTTGTCTGTATTTTCCATGAATTTGTCTGCCTCTTCCATGAATTTGTCTATTTTTTCCTCATTTTTGTCTGTTTTTTGCTTACACTCTTGGATAATTCTGAATATTAAAGACTTGAATCCCTATCAGTTCGGTTTAGTGCCTTTTCTTCTACCGGAAGGTCATCTGGTGTTTTATTTTTGGTACCTACTGGAACCATCCTGTCCTGTTTTTGTAAATGTTTTGATATTCTCTGCTGTCTTTGGGGCATTCAGTGGTTATTTTCCTCGTGAATTGATTGTAGATTTTTTTCTCCATTTCTTGGTCTCTCACCTCTCCACCCCAACAAAAGTTCCCTTAACACTTTTATTTGTTTGTTGCTTTGTTTGTTTTTGGCTCCTGTTTCTCTCTACTCTCTTTTCTCTTTCCCATACCCATCTTAGCTCCACACATCACAATCTCCCCCCCCTTCCTGCCTACGTGCACTGTGCACTGAATATCACACCCCTAAACAGCACAGGCATGGCCTAACAGAATCTGCCCTGCACTGCTTCCTGGCCTTTGCGGTTGGCCCAAGTACGTGCTACAAACAACCTCTCCCAGCAATACCCATTCAGCTGGACCTGCCCTGCTGCACCACAGATGAGTGACTGACCCTGCCCATTGGACAGCGAGGAGAAAAGTATTGTGCCCACAAAGAAGCAAAAAACAAAGAATGCATAGCCTGCCTGCTCAGATATAACCAAATAAAACAAAAAAGCAGGACGAAACAAACAAATCTACAATCAATAAATGAGAAAAATAACTATTCAATGTCCCAAATACAGCTGACAATATCAAAACATAAAAAAAAGGATAGGAAGTGTCTTAGTCATCTAGTTCTGCTCTAACAGAAATACAACAAGTGGATGGCTTTAACAAAGAGAAATTTATTCTCTCACAGTATAGTAGGTTACAAGTTCAAATTCAGGGTATTAACTACAGGGGAATACTTTCTCTGATGGCTCTGGAGAAAGGTCCATGTCATCAATCTTCCCTTGGTCTTGGAGCTTCTCTGTGCAGGAACCTCACGTTCAAAGGAAGCGCTCTGCTCCTGGCAGAATTTTCCTGGTGGTACAAGGTTCCCATTTGTCTCTGCTCACTTCTCTCTTTTATATCTCAAAAGAGATTGGCTTAAGAAAATCTCCAATCTTGTATACCTCATCAGTATAACTGCCGCTAACCATCTTATTACATCACAGTGATAGAGTTTACAATGCATAAGGAAATCACATCAGATTACAAAATGATATACAATCCTACAATACTAGGAATCATTACCCAGCCAAGTTGACAGTTATTTTTTGGGGAAATAATTCAAACCATGACAGGATGGTTCCAGTAGGCATCCAAATTAAAACACCAGATGACTTCCCAGTAGAAGAAAAAGCACTAGAACTACCTGAGAGGAAATTCAAATCTCTAATATTTAGAGCTATCCAACAGTTGAAGTAAAAAGCAGAAAAAATGAGGAAAAGATAGACAAATTCATTGAAAAGGCAGAAAAATTCATGGAAAATACAGACAAAAAAATGGACGAATTCAAGAAAATAATACAGAATCAAAATGTCAAAATAAATCCACAAGTAGAAGTCATAAAAAACAACAATTAGAAATTCAAAACATAAATGACAAGACTTCAGAAATGGACGGTGTCATAGAAGAATTCATACAAAAACAACAATTAGAAATCCAAAAGATAAACAAGATTACAGAAATGGACAGTGTCATAGAAGGGCTGAGGGGCAGGTTTGAAACGATGGAAGATAGGATCAGCAAAATTGAAGACAAACACATGACTAGAACTCTGTTTGAGGAAAAATCATAAAAAAGAACAAAGAAAAATGAAGAAACCCTGAGAATTATGTGGGATATAATCAAAAGCAAAAATTTTCGAGTGATTGGAGTTCCAGAACGGGGAGAAAACAGAAAACACACAGAGAATCATTGAAGAACTGCTGACAGAAAACTTCCCCAATATCATGAAAGATGAGAAGCTGATCATTCAAGCATCTCAAGAAACCCCATATAGGACTGACCCCAAAAGAAAATCACCAAGGCAAATCATACTCACACTTGCTAAAACCAAAGACAAAGAATCCTGTGAGTAGCTTGAGAAAAACAAAAAGTCACATACAGATGAGAAACAATACTACTAAACTCAGATTATTCGGCAAAAACTGTGCAGGCAAGAAGGCAATGGGATGACATATATAAAACCTTGAAAGAAAAAAATTGCCAGCCAAGAATAATATATCCTGCAAAACTTTCGTTCAAATATGATGGTGAAATTAGGACATTTCCAGATAAACAATTAAGGGACTATGTAAAAAACAAACCAAACTTTCAAGACTTATTAAAGGGAGTACTTCTATCTGAGAACAAACAACATCAGACCACAGGCTGAACCTAGGATGCAGGATCATACTAGCAAGATAACAACCTAGAAAATGAACTCTCAAGGACTATCCAAAACAAAAAGAATTACAACAGGGAACCAGAGATGGTAATATATAAATGAAAATAACACCAGAACAATAAAAGATGGAATAAAAGGTGTAGCTATAAAACCTAATGGAGAGGAAGGCAAGGCCATACCAAGTAATAATAGACTGGTTAAAACCCAGGAAGGTAAGGGTAGCTTTCAAGGTAACCAGAAAGAAAGTTAACAAACCCACTTATCAAAATAAAGAAGAAAACCATAAAGTCTCAATAAAAACAAAAACTACAAAAACAAAAGAAATGAAAAAAATCCACAAAGATATTCAGCACAGGAGAATAAGAGGAACAAAGAAAACGTCAGCACCACATAAAAAAGCACTATAAAATGACAGCAATAAACTCACACCTATCAATAATTACGCTGAATGTAAATGGCCTAAATGCATGCTTAAAGAGATAGAGAGTGACAGAATGGAAACAAACAACAACAAAAAAAAAAAAAAAAAAAAACAGGATCCATCAATATGCTGTCTACAAGAGAAACACCTTATAACAAAGATGTAAATTTATTAAAAATCAAAGGATGGAAAAAAATATACCAAGCACAAAGCTACCAAAAAAGAGTAGGAATGGCAATACTAATCTCAGATAAAATAGACTTTCAAATAAAATCCACCATGAAAGACAACGAAGGACACTATAAAGTGATTAAGGGGATGATCCATCATGAAGACATAACTACAATAAAACATCTAAGTACCCAATGACAGGGCTCCAACATACATAAAACAACCTCTAACAGCACTGAAAAGAGAAACCGAGAGTTACACAATAATAGTAGAAGACTTCAATACACCACTCTCGGCAAGGGACAGACTATCTAGAAAGAAGCTCAACAAAGATACAGACGACCTAAAGGGCACAATCAGCCAATTTGACCTCATAGACATAGATAGAACACTCACACCAACAGCTACAAAGTACACATTCTCTTACAACACACATGGAAGGTTCATCAGAAGAGTCCACTTATTAGGCCACAGAGCAACCTTCAACAAAATCCAAAACACTGAGATAATACAAAGTATCTTCTCTGACCACAACCCACATCAAGGTAGAAATTAACAATAGAAAGAGCAAGGAAAAAAAATCAATTTCATGGAAACTGAATAATACCCTGCTTACACATCACTGGGTTATAGAAGAAATCACAGATGGAATAAAAAAATTCCTAGAGTCAAATGAGAATGAAAACACATCATGCCAAAACCTTTGGGACACAGCAAAGGCAATCCTCAGAGGACAATTTATAGCAAAAAAATGCACACATCAAAAAAAAAGAAAGGGACAAAATCAAAACA
>NW_004443987.1:10900941-10914000 GCF_000243295.1 Trichechus manatus latirostris | reverse complement strand
CAATGTCACTGAACTGTGCATGTAGAAATTTTTGAAACGGTGTATCTTTGGCTATATGTATTTTCACCAAAAAAAAAAAAATGTTGAGAATTTAGAGGGTTGACATGTGGCGTTGTTAACCAATGTCATAAAACAATATGTGTACTACTGTTTCATGAGAAACTATTTGTTCTGTAAAACTTCACCTGAAGTACAATAAAAAAATTGCGTATTAAGCTGGGTGTATGGATTAGATAGCCCACTGAGAATGAATTAGATGAAAATGGACTAGTAACAGGCTTAAGGAATATTAATATTTAGGAGCCCACATAGAGAGAAAGCAAACCACGAAAAAGTCTTATAACAAACAACCAAAGCGGTAGAAATTGTAGAAGTAATTTAATCCACACAAACCAAGGGAAGGCAAAAATTTAAAGGAAGGGTGGATTAAAGGTTTCAATTTTCATAGCCCATCTGTCAACTAAAATAAATACAGGATTTGGTATATCAGGGGTCATTGGTGACGTTTGTAAGAGCAGTTTTAGTAGACTACAGGTGGGATGTGCTGGACTGTTATGGATTGAAGAGTTAATGGGAAGTAAGATTAAGATAGTTGAAGGAAATTTGACTGTGTTTTTATTAAAGTTGTCACTCAACAGTTATTTAGCCTACGTCCATGGAAAACAACAGTTATAAATTTCCTTCTTTCTCTGTTAAATTTACAGAGATTTTTCAGAATTGAGGTAAAGCTTTGTCAGTATGGGAATTGTTACAAGGATTACAAGGATGAATTAAATACAATATGAAAAGGCCCTCACATAGGGTCTGGTACACAGCAGAAACTCAACCAATATTAGTTTTCAGAAAGAACTGCACCAAAACAGTATAACAGTGGTCATATTGGAGAAATGATTGTTATTGTGTGCCATCGAGTGGATTCTGACTCTTAGCGACCCTATAGGACAGAGTAGAACTGCCCCATAGGGTTTCCTAGGCTATAGTCTTTACAGGAGCAGATTGCCAGATTTTTCTCCTTCAGTGGCTGGTGAGTTCAAACCACTGACCTTTAGGTTTGCAGCTTGAAGAAATGATAGTATGGTGCTTTTTTTTTCTGTAATGTTTATTTTTTCTAAAATATAGTTTGCAACTTTTATAGTCTCATGTTTCCATTCCTCACAAGTATTAACATGAAAAATCTGCACCAGTGTGAAGTCTCAGCTTACTAGTTTGAAATCAAAGCACAGTTCAACTGTTTAAGTATTGAGAACTGATAACCTATAATCAAGGCACAAACACTTAACAAAACACATTTCTGCATTGAAATACATACAAGAATAAATCTAGTATGCAGAACATACCTGGTACATAAAACATGATTAAGAAATAAATGAACAAGTGAATAAATCTGTGAGTAAATGAGTGCGTAGATAGTGGGTAGTTGAATAAATGACATAATTCATGAATTTGCATAAAATCATTACCCAAGAGTCAGTTGGTCTAGTTCCAGTGCTGCCACTCATTAAATCATTCAATCTCTCTGAACCTCTATCACTTCATTTGTGAAATGGGGATAATAATGAATATCTACATAGCTCTCAGAGTAGTTTTGAGGACAAATAATTTAAGAAGCATTTATTCCATGCCTGTGGTAGATTCTCTGACTTGAACCCTCACCAATGTTCTGCAGCAGAAGAGTGCACAACTGAATCAAGTCCCACCAGAAAGAACTGCAAGTGAGAATTCTTATTCCCCACACCTCAGGTGCCAATAAAGGGAAGAAACTTTCCACTCCTTCTCCCCTGGAGGGAAACATAAGAAACACTCTTCATCCCCTCACTCACCCCTCCCCAGGAGAGGCCCAGCGACTTTCTTGATTGTAGAGTTGGAGAGAAGGAGAGAAGAAACAGAGCAAGCTTTTCTAGATGCCTTCCGGGATCTCTTTTTCTACACACTAGACATGGTGCTACCTGGTGTTAGTTGGGAGGCTTTCAGTTGTCCAGCTGTGCCTTTGCCTGGATCAGTAAGTTTATTTTTCTCAAGGGTAAAATATTAGGAAGTCTGTTATGGCATATACATAAGCCATGTCCTGTCATTCAGGGTTGATCTTGAGTAGACGTTTTGCTCTGTCTTTCTCCCTCGTTCCTAAACTCAGGAAAGGAAGACAGGTGTTACTTATTGATCCCCGCTAAAATCCCTAAAGGCTTTTCTCCTAGTCATCCTACACAAAGCCTGTCATTTAGGAAAGTTAGCAGGAACTTCTCATACTTTTTTGTTTTGTTTTATTAAGGAAACCCATTCAAACCAGCTGCCTTCTTGCCTAGACTCAGTGGAACAATGGGGAGTCAGGCTTAACCACATTGGAGATCTACTGTCTCCTTTTTTACCGTCTCATCTTTTTACCAGCTCATATCCTCTGCTCATTAAGTCCTGGTCACCAGATGTCCTATCTCAGTTTGATATTTACTTAATTTTTCATCATTACCATGCCATGAGTAACTAACAGCCACCAAGACATAGGAGATCAAGTCTGTACAGGCAGATCTTTTGGAACTTTTGGGTAATAAATCATATTAAAACATATACTGTTGAACCCTCTTTTATCAGATGTTACTACATGCGTCTGTTATTGGTGAATTTGTTACAGATTCACTCACAGTTCCCTATATCTGCTTTTTACTGCTTATACATTTCACAGGTAGAGATAAATTCATATGTTTACTTTATAGGCAGATATATGCTTAACAGAATGAGAGACTACCAAGCACTCTGCTAAGTGCTTTATTCACATTATTTTACTGAATTGGGTATTTGATCTAATTATCTGAATTTTACAAGTAAGAAAATTGAGGTTCAGAGAAATCAAGTAACTTGCCCAATGTCACACAGCTTGAAAATGACAGAACCAGGAATTGGATTCAGGTCTGGCTGTCTAACTCTTACGGTTTTAGGTTGTTAAATGGCTTTGGAGAGTTTTATTTGGTTTTTAACTTCTATATTAGAAGCATTTTCCAACATTTTATTAAGGAAATTTCCAAACCTGCAGAAAAGTTGAATTTTACAAGAATACCAATGTACCCACCACCTATATTCTATAATTAACATTTTACTATACTTGCTTTACCCAGTATCTATCCATCCATCATTACATCTTATTTTTTATACATTTCAAAGTAATTTGCAGATATCAATGCACTTCCCCCAAATAGTCCAGCATATATATCATTAACTATAGCTCAATATATGTTTACTATTCTTTTTTCTTTTGAGTTAAAACTTACATAGAATGAAGTGCACACATCTTAAGTATATACTATTCGATAATTTCCCCCAATAAAACAATACACCTGTGTGACTCAAATCCCTATCAAGATACAGAAATTACCATCACCCTAAAAAGTTTCCTCACGTCAGTTCCCATTAAATCCCCACCACCAACCCCCATCACAACAGAGGCAACTATTGTTCCTGATTTTTTTTTTCCACCACAAATTAGTTTTGCCTCTTATAGGACTTCATATCAGTGGATATATGCAGCGTGTACTCCTTTGTGTAAGGCTTCTTTCATTCAGCATAATTTTATCATTCATCCAGGTTGGCTTTATCACTAGTTCATTCATTTTTACTGCTGAGTAGTATTTCATTGTATGAATGTACCACAGTTTGTTTATCCAGTCTATTGCTGGACACCTGTACTGCTTCCAGATTTTAGCTATATTAATAAAGCTGCTATAAAATTTTTGTACAAGTCTTTTTGTAGTATTAGAAGCATTTTAATTATTGAAGCTCATGGTCTGGAGACCAAAAATATAAAAAGATTTAGAAAACTACCTCAGAGGGAGAAAAAAAAGACTTGGGGGTTAGGGACGAACTGTCACATGAAGATAGTCAGGCCCTGTACTGATTCAGTGCTCAGTCCCTCCAGTCCTTTCTAACGGTAGAAACTTGTTTTTTATAAGCCTCAGTTTCCTCATCTGTGAAATTGAGATAATAATAATACTTCCCTTACAGGGCTGTTGTGAGCATCAAATGAGATCGTATTCTGAGTGCCTTCCAACCTGAGGGGCTCATCTTCCCGCACTGTATCCGACAATGTTCAGCTGCTATTCATAAGGTTTTCGCTAGTCAATTTTTTCAGAAGTAGACTGACAGGTCCTTCTTCCTACTCTTAGTCTGGAAGTTCAGCTGAAACCTGTTTCCTAGGGTGACCCTGCTGGTATTTGAAACACCGGTGGCAAAGCTTACAGTATCACAGCAACACGATAGCCACCACAGTCTAACAAACTGACAGACACGTGGTGCAGTTACAAATGTTGCAGGGTAAAAACATCACAAAGTTTAGTAAGGCAAAAAGAAAGTTCTATTCAGCATATATTCAAAAAGGCAAAAGTGGGAAAATGGACAAGCATGCTGCTAGAGCTATGTCTGCCTGAGTCCAAGGAACATTACAGAGTCAGCAGTATATATTAACATTACAAATGGGCAAAACCATTGAAGGCTTCACCTTTTCACAGAACGGCTAGAACTATGATCCTACATTTTGAATTGTCTTTCTTAACAATCATTGGTACACTCAGGAGGGTCTTCATTGGTCTATAATTCAAAGGCATCAATTCTTCTTCAGTCTTCCTTATTCATTGTCCAGCTTTCCGATGCATATGAGGTGATTGAAAATACCATGGCTTGGGTCAGGTGCGCCTTAATCTTCAAGGTGACATCTTTGCTCTTCAACACTTTAAAGAGGTCTTTTGCAGCATATTTGCCCAAAGAAATGCATCTTTTGATTTCTTGACTGCTGCTTTCACGGGTGTTGATTGTGGATCCAAGTAAAATGAAACCCTTGACAGCATCAACATTTTCTCCGTTTATCATGATGTTGCTTATTGGTCCAGTTGTGGGGATTGCTGTTTTCTTTATGTTGAGGTACAATTCATACTGAAGGCTGTAGTCATTGATATTCATCAGTAAGTGCTTCAAGTCCTCCTCACTTTCAGCAAGCAAAGTTGTGTCATCTGCATCACACAGGTTGTTAATGAGTCTTCCTCCAATCCTGATGATATTTTTCATATCATCCAGCTTCTTGGATTATTTGCTTAGCATACAGATAGAATAGGTATGGTGAAAGGATACAACCCTGATGCACACCTTTCCTGACTTTAAACCACGCAGTATCCCCTTGTTCTGTTTGAACAACTGTCTCTTGATCTATGTACAGGTTCCTCAGGAGCACAATTAAGTGTTCTGGAATTTCCATTCTTCACAATGTTATCCATAATTTGTTATGATCCACACAGTTGAATGCCTTTGCATAGTCAATAAAATACAGGTGAACCTCTTTCTGCTATTCTCTGCTTTCAGCCAGCATCCATCTGACATCGGCAATGATAGCCCTGGTTCCACGTCCTCTTCTGAATCTGGCCTGAATTTCTGGCAGTTCCCTGTCAAAATACTGCTGCAGCCGCTTTTGAATGATCTTCAGCAAAATTTCACTTGCATGTTTTATTAATGATATTGTTTGATAATTTCCGCATTTGGTTGGATCACCTTTCTTGGGAATAAGCATAAATATGGATCGCTTCCAGTCTGTTAGCCAGGTAGCTGTCTTCCAGATTTCTTGGAATAGACGAGTGAGCACTTCCAGCACTGCATCCATTGTTGAAACATCTCAATTGATATTCAGTCAATTCCTGGAGCCTTGTTTCACCAATGCCTTCAGTGCAGCTTGGACTTTGTCCTTCAGTACCATCAGTTCCTGATCATATGCTACCTCTTGAAATAGTTGAATGTCGACCAATTCTTTTTGGTATAATGACTCTGCGTGTTCCTTCCATCTTCTTTTATGCTTCCTGCGTTGTTTAATATTTTACTCTTAGAATCCTTCACTATTGCAACTCAAGACTTGAATTTTTTCTTCAGTTCTTTCAGCTTGAGAAAAGCCGAGCATGTTCTTCCCTTTTGGTTTTCTATCTCCAGCTCTTTGCACATGTCATTACGATACTGTACTTTGTCTTCTCAAGATGCCCTTTTAAATCTTCTGTTCATTTCTTTTACTTCATCATTTCTTCCTTTTGCTTTAGCTACGTGATGTTCAAGAGCAACTTTCAGAGTCTCTTCTGACATCCATTTTCGTCTTTTCGTTCTTTCCTGTCTTTAATGACCTTTTGCTTTCCTCATGTATGATGTCCTTGATGTCATTCCACAACTCGTCTGGTCTCCAGTCATTAGTGTTTAGCGCGTCAAATCTATTCTTGAGATGGTCTCTAAATTCAGGTGGGTTATACTCAAGGTCTTACTTTGGTTCTCTTGGGCTTGTTCTAATTTTCTTCAGTTTCAACTTGAACTTGCATATGAGCAATTGATGGTCTGTTCTGCATTTGGCCCCTTGCCTTGTTCTGACTGATGATATTGAGCTTTTCCATTGTCCCTTTCCACAGATGTAGTCAGTTTGATTCCTGTGTATTTCATCTGGCGAGGTCCATGTGTATACTTCCCGTTTATGTTAGTGAAAAAAGGTATTTGCAATAAGTAAGTCGTTGGTCTTGCAAAAATCTATCATGTGATCTCCAGCATGGTTTGTATCACCAAGGCCATATTTTCCTACTACCAATCCTGACTTGGTTTTATTTGTTGATAGATCATATTTAAAACCTGAACCTACTCACTCTCATTACCTGGGAGATTATGCTGTGACCACATCCACTGAAGTCTTCGAAAGTGGCACCCATCCTGAAGTCACTTCAAATCAACAAGCTGAACTGATGGCACTCACAAGGACTTGCAAATTGGCTTCTGGAAAGTCAGTTAATATTTACAGGGATTCGAGGTATGGATTCTGGGTGGTTCATGGTTTTGGTATGTTATGGAAACAGAGAGGGTTCTTAACCTCTTCTGGGACCCAAATTAAAAATGGCCTCTCAGCAATAGACCTCTTAGAAGCCCTTTTGATGCCCTCTGAGATCACTGTAATTAAAATCCAGGCCCACCAAGTCAAAGGAATGTCTTAAACAGAGGAGATTAAAGGGAATGACAGCTGATAGAGCAGGTAAGCAGGTCACTTCATGGCCACCCCCTAATAATAACAATGCCCTCATTCATGATTGTGATGGCCTTACTTATGATCATGATGAGAAGGAGGGAATAAATGCTAGTAGAACGTTTATGACTCCTATATTACAGAACCTTGCAAAATGCCTACCCAGATTCGACATTTTAATACACTTATAGAGAATTTTTCTTTTCCCAAAGGAGTTGCTCCCAAGGATTTACTTGACCATCATAAATCAGCCCCATATGCAGAAATAGAGAAATGGAAAAAGATCCGGTTTCCCTCCATGTTCCACTTCTGGAATATGGATAGGTCCCATTGAGAACTTAGTTCTCCCTAAATCTTTATAAATCCCCATGCTAGAAGCATTGCATGCAAACACCCATTTGGGAACAGATAGAATGATGGAAATCTTAAAAAAGTATTGGTGGAGGCATTTTTATGAGGCTGTTGATTATGTGGCATCCCATTGCCCTATTTGTGCCCAATATAATTCAGGTAAATCCTAGAAACCTCTACCTGGAAGGTATCCTCTGCCTTCAGTACTTCTGCTTGAATGGCAATGTTTTTTTATTCAGCTCCCACCATCAAATGGTTATAAATTTCTATTAATTTTGATTTGTAGGTTTTCTCACTGGGTAGAAGCTTTTCCTGGCCATCAAGCTACTGCCAACTTTGTGGCCAAGAAGCTTCTTGAAAATATCATCCCCACTTGGGGAGACCCCAGGGTCCTTTTTGGCGACAAAGGTATGCATTTTACTGGACAAATAGAGAAATGTACAAATTTTTTTCCTGTCTCCCAGAGGCTTCACTGTTCTTATCATCCTCAATCCTCTGGCCTAGTTGAAAGAACTAACGGTATACTTAAAACTCAATTAGCCAAACTTTCCAAATCTTTACAATTACCTGGGACCGAAGCCCTGGTGGTGCGGTGCTTAAGAGATTGGCTGCTAACCAAAAGGTTGGCAGTTTGAATCCACCAGTCACTCCTTGGAAACCCTATGGGGCAGTTCTACTCTGTCCCGTAGGGTCACTGTGAGTCAGAATCGGCTTGATGACAATGGGTAAAGTGCTACCTTAAATCTGAGAACTACTCCATTTGGATCCCACAAATTAACCCCTCATGAGATTATTACTGGCTGACCTATGGCCCTCCTTTATGGGGCCATCTGCCCTGAATCAAATTTAACCCAATCTGAATTGTTTCAGTATTGCAAGTCTTTAATTCAGTATTCTAAGGGATACTCCTCACAAGTTAAAGATGTTTTTGAAAATCAAAACAAGAAGTGTCCAAGCTACCCATTCTTCAGCCTGGAGACTATGTTTATTGGAAAAGATACCAATTAAAAGATTCTCTTGAACCTCTATGGAAAGGACTTTATCTGGTCCTTCTCAGTAATCCTTGTGCCGCTAAATTACAGCGAGTTAAGATTTGGGTTGATTTCTCCCATCTGAAGAAGACTGTATCTCCTGCCCGGACAATTCAATCAACTGAGGGACTTAAGAAGAAATTCAAACACCCTGGTGGCCAGAAGCAGACAACTGTGCCCGAAGCCGTCAGCATTCCCAAGATCACAGAACAAGACCTCTCACCCATTCTGTTGAATGCAAGCCCCTGAGGTCATTGGACTTTGTTTAACTCTTATTGCTTTTGAGGTTGCTTTGTGTTGCCAACTTAGGTTTATTGACTGGTAAGAATTTTCAATATATAAATAAGACTATCGATATATTTGCTATCTATCTGTTTCACAATCATTGCTATCCTTATGCTAGTTGCTGTTTTATACACTGTTGGTATTATCCCATTTTCATACTGTTCTTTTTCCATGCAAATAAGCAAAATACTCATTGTCAGTTTAACCTTTTAGCTGCTATTTTGTTACTCACCTCGTTATTTTACTAGCTTTATTGGCCTGTGTTTTAGACACTTCTTGATCTTGACACCCTCACCCTCATCCCTTTCTTTGTTGCTATACTTTTGTTCATCAGATTACCTGTAGTATCATTTCCTTTTTGAGACCTTATTCTCAAATGGTAGTGGATGAAAATCCTTGTTTTATCATAACCATCATTTTTATTGCCTTTCCTTTATTATATTATTTTCAGCTTGTGTTTTTCTACTATGAGGCTCTTGTTTTTTTTTAAATTGTACTTTAGATGAAGGTTTACAAACTAGCCTCTCATTAAACAGTACACATATTGTTTTATGACATTGGTTAACAACCCCACAACATCTCAACACACTCTCTTCTCAACTTTGGTTCCCTATTACCAACTTTCCTGTCCCCTCCTGCCTTCTAGTCCTTGCCCCTGGGCTGGTGTGCCGCTTTAGTCTCGTTTTATTTTATGAGCCTGTCTAATCTTTGGATGAAGGGTGAACCTCAGGAGTGACTTTATTACTGAGCCAAAAGGGTGTCTGGGGGCCATACTCTCAGGGTTTCTCTAGTCTCTGTCAGGCCAGTAAGTCTGGTCTTTTTTGTGAGTTAGAATTTTTTTCTACATTTTTCTCCATCTCTGTTGGGAACCCTCTATGGTGATCCCTGTCAGAGCCGTCAGTGGTGGTAGCTGGGCACCATCTAGTTGTACTGGACTCAATCTGGTGGAGGCCGTGATAGCTGTGGTCTATTAGTCCTTTGGACTGACCTTTCCCTTGTGTCTTTAGTTTTCTTCATTCTTCCTTGCTCCCAAAGGGGTGAGACCAGTGGAGTATCTTAGATGGCCACTCACAGTCTTTTAAGACCCCAGATGCTACTCACCAAAGTAGAATGTAGAACATTGTCTTTATAAACTATGTTATGCCAATTGAGCTAGATGTTCCTCGAGACCATGGTCCCCATAGCCCACAGCCCAGTAATTTGGTCCCTCAGGGAGTTTGGCTGTGTCTATGGATCTTCCATGACCTTGCCTTGTACAAGTTGTGCTGGCTTCCCCAGTATTGTGTACTGTCTTACCCTTCACAGAAGTTATCACTTATCTATTGTCTATTTAGTGTTTTTCCATCCCCACCCACCCCTTGTAACCACCAAAAATTGTCTTTTTGTGTGTAAACCTTTTCATGAGTTTTTATAGTAGTAGTCTCATACAATTTTTGTCCTTTTGTGTTTTATGAGGCTCTTAAGTATTCTGTTATTGTCTTTCACCACTCCAGCTAACACCTGGCATGAAAATGCTTTTGTCAAGGTAACTCAGTCAGTAGCTAGCACCAGTAATCTGACTGATTGCTGGATTTGTCATCAAATTCCAAAAACTGGATATGATAACTCAGACCCGATGGCCTTGCCGATACTTAATTATAGTTTTATACCCAGTGTCATGGTAAACACTAGTGCGATTGCCAGAAGAGCTGTCCGTGTTAGACTATGGCATCCATCTAACTTCCTTACTTATCCCTTGGTACCCTATTTTTTCCTTTCCTCTGTTTGGACAAATCCTGATGTTACTTATAGTGATGTATACCCTATTCCCTTTGTTGGCAATGGCTGATATTACACAGCCTTAGTAGATTTTTGTAATTACAAGAATCCAGATGCCCCAGTTTGCCTCCATTTAAAGGAGAAATCAGAATAAGGTGGTTTGTCCATTTGTAGCAGCTCTCTTACTGAAAAATGGCTTGATGAAGCAAACTGGAATATCCATTTACCCAATTTTCAAACTGGAACAAGAACAATTTGTGTACCCCCAGGGTATGTACTTTTATGTGGGGTATCCACTTATTTAAAGGAAAATTACCATATTGAACATCATACTTGGGTACTACCCTGCCTAGATGGATGGAGCATATATGGCCAATGTACCTTAGGGACCCTTGATGTTTCTCTAAACCTCTATTCCTATGAAGAAAGCACACATTGGACTTATCAGGTGTTGCAGGAAATGTATAACTCATACTTTACTCAGAACACCAATTTAATGCCTATGAAAATAATGTACATTGGAAGTGTTCATGTTCCAAATGGATTTGAGCTTATCCCCTGAAACAGAGCCCTTAGATGCAAGGTTATTCCTCCAGTGTGGGCAAGCCCCACACAGACCTTAATGACTGGACCACAAGAAGCAAGAGGCTAAAATTATACCATAGTGAAGACATCGGATGTTGCCCAGCTACTTTTCATGTCCATAGTATCTGGGGGTCTTAAAAGCTTGTTAACCAAGCAGCCATCCAAAACAACCACCTGAAGACCATGCAGAAGAAGGCATTCTTTTTATTAGTGGTCAATGAAATGGTCAAGTAATTTCTCTCAAAATTTTTGATTAGGAGGAGGGAATGTGCAAGGGTTCCAAAACTGAGGTGCCTGGCATGCCTAGGATGGCTGGCTCAGGTGTAGCCCAACTCCATTTTGAGACTTCTGCTTCTGCATTCCTGAGAATGTAACCATGACTTCTTCATAAGCATATGGCTCTGGGCCTCTGGCTGGGTGGAACCAGCAGACTAACTTCTTCCCATTCATATTCATACAGCCTTGGGCCTCTAACTGCATGGAACCAGCAGACCCTGGCCCCCTGTCAATCATTTTGTGACTCCCTTTCGAGCAGGTACTTCTGCAATTATGTGAGTGTACCCAATCACCTTAAACTCACACATACTCTGTTAACCAATCCCAACCAAATCCCCATGTCAAGATATCCTGCATTCTACTTTATTGATTGCTCGCCTACCAATCATAATATCGTAAGCAAATTCCTGATTCAACCCTATAACTATGCCCATGTGAGTGCAACTTTTCAGAGCACTGGTTTTCACTTTGTGAGATCCAGCATGTCCCTGGCCTGAGCTGCCTTTGCTCTTAATAAATCTCTTTACTTTCATTTTAAACAGAGTACATGTTGTCACTCAATATCATAGGAGAAGCCAAAAGGAAGATAGTGCTTGCTGACAAAGGCAGAATGTCTAGAAAAAAAGCCACCCTGCCCATACACATACAAACATAGGAAAAGACTCCCAAGGTGAGGAAGGGGAAAGAGAGAGATGTCTGACATTCCTTAGGTTCTGCTTCCTGGCAGCATTGTCAAAGAGGCAAAAATCTTGGAGAGGAATATCTCTGGGGCGTGTGTGAGACCCTTTGCACAGGAAGTCAAGCCTCAGCAAAGACTCCCATGCCAAGAATTGGTATAAAATCAGCTGCGTGTCCCCAGACCTCACAGAGTCACTCAGGCTAGGATCATGGACATCTCAGTGGAATCTGTGTGGTCAGATATTTGAGCACCAGCATCTCCCACGTAAAATACTGGTATAGTATAAAACCCTAAAAGTGTGGCATAAAATCTACAAAGTAGGGAACCCTAAAAAAGAAAGCTTAAATTTCCACCATTCCTGCGGAACAGAGACTCAGAATAAGAGATTAATTTATTATAGAAAATCAAGTGATATTTCTGTCATACTTCAGTTTATGCCCTCTACCTCTAGACTTATTTCTACTTGTAAACCAAAACACCAAACCCATTGCCGTCAAGTCGATTCCGACTCATAGCGACCCTACAGGAAAGAATAGAACTTCCCCATAGGGTTTCCAACGCTGTAATCTTTATAGAAGCAGACTGCCACATCTTTCTCCTGTTGGGTGGCTGGTGGGTTCAAACTGCTGAACTTTCAGTTAGCAGCCAAGCACTTAACCACTGCGCCACCTTTTTCTACATGTAGTCTCACAATATATACCCATTTAACTACCATATGTGAAGCACTTAGCACAGAGCCTGGCACATAGGGGCATTCAGTAAACGTTATCTGAGCACATATTAGACAAAAAAATATATATCTTTTGAGTAGAAGTAAATATATGGTTCATACTAGCCATTTAATATATCTGTCATATAACTGTTGATTAAGTCATTTCAGTGTAATATTAAAATGCTATAAACATTTTAAAGGCAAAGTTCAAAGGCAATGAACAACTTTTAATCTTGCTTTCAAAACTGGTTTTTCTTTCATAAATTTTTTTTTCTTTTTATATTTTATCGTACTTCAGGTGAAGGCTTACAGAACAAATAGTTTCTCATGAAACAGTAGTAGACATGTTGTTTTATGACATTGGTTAACAACC
>NW_004443987.1:10855545-10899893 GCF_000243295.1 Trichechus manatus latirostris | reverse complement strand
GTTTTGCTATTGTGAACAATGCTACCATAAACATAGGTGTGCATATGTCTATTCGAGTGACGACTCTTACTTCTCTAGGATATATTCCTAGGAGTGAGATTGCTGTGGAGGGACAGCGTGGTGCTTCTGCCTAGAGCGCCATTTTGCCCTGTCATGAACATCTGCTATTTTAAAAAGTGATTCTCTTGCTGAAGATTACAGAAATAGTAACTTGAGAAGCAGTATGTGAATTCTGGATCTGGATCACTCCAAAGTTCATGTGCATCCTACTACACACCAAGTTGCCTTCCAGAGGTTAAGAAAAAAGGGCATTGTAATATGCCAGGGATTGAACAGAGGAACCCCTCTACTCACACATAATTATTTCAAGGACAAACATCATACAAATCACGAAACTTTTTATTTTCAAAAATGATACATTTTTCTTTGCTTTGCTTTGCTTTGCTTATTCAGTGTGTGGGTCAATATCACTCTATGGTGTCAGGATATCACTTGATATGCTCATTTCTCTCCCAGAACAATTTTGGATTCTAATGATCATTTGAATTCTTCCATTTCCTGGAAGAAATGTTCTGTATATGAATATCCCAAGTCTGTCACATTTGAAAAAAACAAAATTGAAAATAATCAGACCAAATGAAACAGTGTCACAATGATAAATTATCAAAAAAGGATAAATGTTCTTTGGATGTCTAGAGTTCAATACTATTAACATTTTGCTAAGAATATACAGCTGTGTGTATATAGAAGAAAAAATCTTATCCATGAATGAATTTTGATTTTTGTAAAAATGCAAGCTATAATCTATTTGATCCACTGGAATATAACATCGTCAACGTCCTTCTCTTTGCTTAGAAATTCCTCAAGGACAGAGAATGTTTTACTTTTATTTTTTATCATTCCATTGAAAGAGGGATGCTTGTTTAGTGGACACTAAATAAATATTACTTAGTGGCTAATAATAAAATTGTCAACTTTGGAAAATTGCATTTTGAATTGCCTCATATTTAATCAGTTAGAATTTTCACGTAGAATATATTAGGTATGCGCTTTGCAATAATTAATTTTATTGCTTCTTATATCAACATAAATAACTCTGTTTTCTACACAGAAGCATCACAAGTTCTAAGAGATTAACTGCATTTACTGAAAAACCACCCCAAATCTTGCCAATCTCTGTGTATATTCTCTGTGGACAGAGGGGAAAAAATGAGTTAGACTTCCCAGAGAATCATTTACTATATAGAGACTAACCAACAAGCTGGAAAGAACAAGGATAGAATTTTATTATCTCCTTAGTCTACTGAATAATAATATTACTAATAATGATAGTTATAATTTATTGATCATTTTCTATGTGTCAGGGAACCTGTGTCTTGCATAGTTTCTCATTTATTCTGCACAACTTTATGAGGCAGGTACTGTTATCTCCATTTATTGATGAGTAAACTGATTTTGGATACGTTTAAATAAGTTGCGCCACACAAATAGGTCTTGAATTTAGTTCCGACTCCAAACCAGTTTTCTCATATATATGTATAGCAGAGTCATTATCAGAGAAGAAACCATCGTACCGGTGAAATATGTGGCTTATTTATTCTTTTTCAGTGAGAAAAAATACCAGCTACATCAGAGATGATGTCCAAGTAAGACACCAGGATATACATACGAGAAGATCAAATATTGTTAAAGAATTTGGAATTGCCTGAAAAATACAAAATAACCAGTCAGTGGAGGACTACTGTTTTGCTATTGTGAACAATGCTACCATAAACAAAGGACTACTCCTTACATAGTGACAGAGAGACTGGAGCTTTAACATATATACAAAGTAAAGCCTTCCTTAGAATGGTGGAGGATATTGGACTTCCAAGAGTCACTGAGGGTAGCCTCTCTCAGAAGGGTGGTTGCAGGTTGCATAAGAATTATGAGAAAGAGAGAAAAAAAAGAAAAGAAAGTTGTCTCACAGCAGGGCAGGGGGAGAACAAGTGGCTAGAAAACAAAGGGAGAATACCTGTTATACTGGTTATAGGTCACTAAAATGGTGATTGTTGGAACTAATCCTCCTAAAACAACACTCCTGGGGCAGGCAGGTAATGGTTGTGTGGTCAAACTGAAACAGCTGATTACTAGAACAGTAACATAACCGGCTCGGGTCTGTCATGACATTAAGTCCCCAACATTAAATACTTCCTCCTAAGAACTGCTGCAACAGAGCTACTTATAATAGCCACCTGAGCAGTGGAGCAAGTAGAGGAGTATGGATAATATATTCCCTAAATATTGCTTACAAGAATAAGCCTTGCTCTTATACACTATATTAGAAAGATACTGACCATCAAAATATTATATCTCCCATCTCTCTCTTCTTTAGCCCAGCACTACCTTAGCAACCTAAAATATCACAAAAGTAAGAAATTCCTATGATGAGTCCAAAGTTAAGGCCTATATGAAAATGGGAACTTTCATTGAAAGAATTATCACCAACTACAGTGCTAGAAGGAGCCCTGCTGGTGTAATCGTTCAGTGCTTGGCTGCTAAACGAAAGGTCGGCAGTTCGAACCCACCAGCCGCTCCGTGGGAGAAAGACGTGGGAGTCTGCTTCCATAAAGATTTACAGCCTTGGAAACCCTATGGAGCAGTCCTACTCTGTCCTACAAGGTCACTATGTGTTGAACTTGACAGCAGTGGATTTTGAACAGTGCTACATGTTGTCGTTGTTAGTTGTCCTTGAGTTGGACCTCGACTTACGACAACCCCAGCGCAACACAACAAAATGCTGCCCCAGCCTGTGCAATCCCCATGAACAGTTGGGGATCGGACTATCGAGATCCATAGGGTTTTTATTGGCTGATTTTTGGAAGTAGATCACCATGTCTTTCTTCCTAGTCTGCTTAGTCTGGAAACTTGACTAAAACCTATTCAGCATCATTGCAACACGCAAGCCCCCACTGACAAATGGGTGGTGACTGCACATGAGGTGCACTGGCCATGAATATAACCCGAGTCTCCCACATGGAAGGCGAATTCTATGACTGAATCACCAGTACCCTCATACAGTGAGTGCTACATGGTTATCCTAATTTCCTCTTTACTGCTCTCTAAGAGGAAGTAAAGGTACGATTAATAACTTATTATGGAAGAAATACAGATTCTTACACATGACTGATTAACAAAACCTACAGATTTATAGAAGATAGGTAGAGAAACAAAAAATAGACTAAAACAGTGAACCTATACAAAAAGAAAAACCAATTTTAAGGAAAATGAAAAGCAATGAAATAGTATGTTAAATATATTGACAAAGGCCACTAATTTATCATTATTTTTCAGTTCAGCTATGAACAGACTGAGTGACATATCAAACTTTCCATTTTTATAATGTAAGGAGAGCACGATTTGTAGACTTATACATTTGCACAGACATTATGTGCTATACATGTTTTACATCTAAAATATTAATGGGTTGGGCAGGTAATTCTATGTCTGTGTTATACTAGTATGCAAAGGAGTAGCATGATCTAGATGGCAACTTAACACAGGATTTGTTTAGTGGACCAACTAGTTAATAAAATCATAGAAGCTTTGCCAAAAGAGAGAAAAGTCTAGAGACACCAAGAATATCAATAAACAAATAAATTATTTAAATAATAGAATTGCAATCCAAAAATAAAATTGAGAAAATCATTCCATTAACAATATCATCAAAAAGAATAAAATGCTTTGGAATAAATTTAGCAAAAGAAGTATAAAACTTATATTCTGAAAACTGTAAAACATTGTCTAAATAAATAAAGAAGACTTAAATGGAAAGACATCACATGTTTATGGCTCGGAAGACTTAATATGTTAAGATGGCAATACTCCCCAAATTGGTCTACAGATTCAACAGAATCCCTATCAAAATATTTGCTATCTTGTTTGCAGAAATTGCCATATGATCTTAAAATGCACATGGAAATTCAAGGGATTCAGAATAGCCAAAACAATCTTGAAAAAGGAGAACAAAGTTGAAGCACTCACACTTACTGATTTCAAAATTTACTGTCAAACTATAGTAATCATACTGTGTTGTACTGGCATAAGGATAAATATACAGGTTAATGAAATAGAAATGCGAGTCCAGAAATAAACTCTCACATTTAGGGTCAACTGATTTTTGACAAGGATGCCAAAATAATTCAATAGGGGAAAGAATAATCTTTTCAACAGATGGTGCTGAGATAACTATATAGCCACATGCAAAAGAATCCTTACTTTATACACACAGTTAACTCCACGTATATCATAGACCTAAATGTTAGCTGTAATTCTAAACTCTTAGAAGAAAACTTAGGTATAAATCTTCGTGACCTTGGATTAGGCAATGACCTCTTAGATATGACACCAAAAGCATAAGAGACAAAATAAAAATAGATAAATTGAGCTTCATTAAAATTAAACGCTTTTGTGTGTCAAAAGACACCATCAAGCACATGAAAAGACAACCCACACAATTAGAGAACTATTTTTCAAATCTGATAAGGAATCTGTATCCAAAATATATAAAGAACTCTTACAACTCAACAAACAAAAAGACACCCAAAGGCTCTGAATAGATATTTCTCCAAAGATATAAAAATGGCCAATAAACACATAGAAATATGCTCATCATTATTAGTTATCAGGGAAATGCAAATCAAAACCACAATGAGTTACCACTCCACACCCACTAGGATGACTATCATCAAAAAGACAGAAATAGCTAAGTGCTACAAATCTGTAGGAACCCTCATACATTGCTTGTGGGAATGTAAAATGGTGAGAATACTTTGGCTACTTTGAAAAACAGTCTGGCAGTTCCACATAATACTAAAAATAGAGTTGCCATATGACCCATCAGTTCCACTCTTAGGTACATACCCAACAGAAATGAAAACTTATGTTTATGTAAAACTTGTACACGAATGTTTATAACAGTATTATTTATAATAGCCAAAAAGTGGAAACAACCCTAAATGTCATCAAATGGTGAACGGATAAATAAAATGTGGTATATCCATACAATGGAATATTATTTGGCCATCAAAAAAATGAAGTACTGATACATGTTACAACATGAATGAACCTTGAAAATATTATGCTAAATTAAAGAAGAAAATCACAAAAGACCCATGTTGTATGATTCCATTTATATGAAATGTCCATAACTGGCAAATCTATAGACAGAAAGTAGGTAATGGTTGCTTTGAGCTGGGGGCAGGGGTGGGGAATGGGGAGAAATGGGGAGTGACTGCAAATGGTTACAGGGTTTCTTTTGGAATGATGAAAATGTTGATTGTGGTGATGGTTGCATGTATCTGAGACTATACTAAGAATATTGAATTCTACACCTTAAAAATACATTTTAACATATGTGAATTATATGTCAATAAAGCTGTTATTTAAAAGAATAAAATTGTAAAATAGTTGAATAATTACATTGGAGGGTTGGAGGAGGGAGAGAAATTCTTGATTTTTCTTCTGTGAACTTGTAGAGGGGATGGGGGGAGAGCAGACAGGAGAATGTTTTGAGTTTGTTTTACTTCCATATTATTTAAAAAAGAAAGTCATAGACTGTCTCAGGGATTTAGTAACTTTAGAAAACATATTCAATGACTGACAAGAGAACTTGAAGTCTTAGAGTGAAGAAAGCAAAAATGGTATGAACTATGTTCTACATAAAAATTTATTCTATTATGATTTCTATGCTGGGGATGTTTGAATTTTTCATGCATTTTCTGCCACTGAGGGTGCTGCTGCTAGTATTAGTGAATACATAGTGATCGCTGTTGGGCAGTCATTGCCTCAGTTGGGATTTTTTTTTTAGAACCAGATTAATTTGACTGATAAATTTGTCTCACCCTGTTTAGAAATAAAAACAACTCCCTATCCCCCAACCCCAACCCCACCCTGCCAAAACCTTCCAATTTATCTTCACAGATTACGGTACACTTAACTATGCAAAAAATGGTATAGAAATGCAGCAGCCAAGCCAAGGTTGACATAACCATCTACTGGGGAAGCCAAAAGCAAGAGAAAATGTGAAAAGAGAAGAGAGCAGGAGTGAAGATAAACAAACGTAAAGAAAAGAAGGAACACTAGAGAAAGTGAGAGAGGCAGGTAGAAACAAGAAGACATAGAGAAACAAGAAAGAAAGGCTGCTGAAAAGATGATTTAGGCCTTGTATGTCAAAATACTTCTATTGGTTCACAAAAGGAAATTCACACTCCAAAAATATCTGAATAAAGCAAATTTTGAGAAATGGGCTATTACAACTACTTTCTCTGGACCATGGTGGCTAGACGACTTGTTGTGGCAAGGGTGGGGTTTCTGCTGAAGGAAATGAGTTTTTCCACTTTCCCACTGGGAAAACAACAGGACTTTGACTGGGACAGAGGAAAGGTCAAGGGGACTCCTAGTTGTGGATAATAAGCTGGCACTTGCAACATACATGGCAGTAAGGAGAGGGGCTGCCATTAAAGATCCCCTCTGTAAAGGGGCATAGATAATGAAGCTGATATCCAGTTTTAAAATTTCCATTTTCTGTGTGGTAACTTCCTTCTGCTATCCCACACAAGTCAATAAAGTTATATTAAACATCAAAGCCAGATATTATTGTGCTTTTGAGAATTACTCCTTAGTGTGATATGTTAATTTTTAATGTGTTAATTCTTACTATGAGCAGCTGCAGCATAGAGAAATGGATATAAGACAGCACGATACACTTTGGAACATATAAGCAAGCATTCTCTAGCGTTTCTCAGAAATACTTGGGAAAGAAAACTAGGCTGAGATCAGGTTACTTGGTTAGGTTAGTTAGGTTACATGAGAAAAGGAAGGCTGAGACTAGATTATTTGTGTATTAAAGGGAAAAATACCACTGAAGGTCAGAGAGGATCAAAAAACTTAGGTTTCAGAGGCACCTCAGAAGACAAGCCTGGCCATCTGATTCTGAAAGGTCACAACCTTGAAAACCCACCCTATGGAGCAATTCTACCCTGCACACATGGGTCACTATCTCAACAGCAACTAACAACAACAATTATCCAAAGAATGGAAAGGGAAAGCAGCATGGTGTTGTGAACATCACACTAATTAGCAGTTGTATGACTTGGATGGTATTTAGAAGCAATGAGCCCAAGATTCCTCGCCTATGAAATGAGGAAATAGACAATCTAACGTTCTGTTGATGACAGCATTGCTAGAATAAACGTTTCATCTTAAGATGACCACTGTGAAGGGAACAACGCTTGTGTGTATGCTTTTAATACATTATTTAAAAAGTAATTTCCAATATTACATAGCACAAGTATATACCTATGCATCACCTTCAAAATTCTGTATGTTTTCCAATTCCCCAGCTCCACATGACTGTCTCCTAGATCCCATCTAATCCACATGTTCCTGTTTCTCCCGCTATATTTTTTCTGATTACAACAGCTAAGTTATGTTCATTGTATAAAATTTAGAATATCTAACGTCATGAATATAGATTACCAATATCAACATTTCTGTGTACTATATTTCATATAAGGAGTCCTGGTGGCACAATGGTTAAGTGCTCAGCTGTCAATGGAAAGGTTGGCAGTTTGAAACTACCCAGTGGCTCTGTGGGAGAAAGACCTGGCTACTGCTTCCATAAAGATTACAGCCCAGGAAACTCTATCGGGCAGTGCTACTCTGTCACATGGTGTCACTATGAGTTGAAAATCGACTCTACAGCACACAACCACATATGTCATATGTGTGTGTGTATAAACTTCAGTATTTGCTGACATTTTTCATTAAACACTTTAGCTTATCTATCAGTGTCAATATAAACCAAAAAAAACAAACCTGTTGCCGTCGAGTCGATTCCGACTCATAGTGACCCTATAGGACAGAGTAGAACTGCCCGACAGAGTTTCCAAGGAGTGAAAGGTGGATTGGAACTGCTGAACTTTTGGTTAGCAGCCATATCACTTAACCACTATGCCACCAGAGTTTCGAGTGTCAATATAGATCTATATTATTTTAAATGCTTTCATATTATTCAACTGTATGGATAAACCATAACTTATAAATTGACTCCCTTATTGTTACACATTTAAAGTGTTTACAATATTTCAGTATTATAAGCAACTCTGAGATGAGCATTCTTCTAATTATTTTCCCACTATTATTTCCTTGGGACAAACTTATTGAAAATATGCTGGGTCAAAGTGTATGCACATTTTAATTTCTTTTTAAGCGTTGCAAAATTGTACTACAGAAACTATGTACCACTTTACCTTTCCACTTGCAGCATGTGACAGTACATCTTCTATAATTTACGGAACAATGTTGGGAAATTTTTTTTAATTTAAATTTTGCCAACAAAACAGGTGAATAGCAGTATCCCATTGTTATTTTAATTTTCATAGTTTTATTACTAGCACAGGTGAACATTTTTCATATTGATTAGCCCTTTGTATGTTTTTCTTCAGAATTGCCCAGTCATTTCTTCTGCAAATAGTTTTCTCCTCAGCTTGTCATTTGTTTCATAAATGGTGTTGGTATGTTCTTTAATTGAGAATATCAGAACAGATCCTAAAATTGGATGAAGAATGTCACCCAGTTTCCTCTCTCCTACATTTCTTTAGGTAGAAGATACTCTCAGGAAAACTATCACAAATGCAGGCTACAGGATAGAGAAGACAGACCAAGCAAAAGATCTTAAAAATCAACAAATCTGATATATTTTTTAAAGTGCCTAATACATGTCTGTTGGATGAAAATTTGATAATCTTCCCTGAATAACAAAGCTCTGACTCAACAGTACTTCACTACACACAAACATCTTTTGTTTACAAAAAAAGATGTTAATATTTAGGACAGTGCAGTGCAGTGATTTGAGCCACACATAATACAAGCACTTCTGCTTCAAATAAAATAAATGTTCTCTTTTCACATATAAATATTAAGATAACTGAGGTTTGCCAATACCATTTGTAATCACTTGCTCCCTCATAAAAATATCTTGAAATGAAAATCAAACTGCTGGGTTAATTAATACTTCCTCAAACATGCAGCTTAAGACATAGCTTTTTTTTTTGGTTGGTGAAGTGTGTGGATAAACATGGCAATTGCCTCAAAATTACAAGCAGCAATAAGACTGCTAGAATAAGGACTCTACTGGCTGATTTGATTGGGTCATATACACAAGACACACAGTGTTGGCAACTGAAACCTATTGCTATTATTATTTATAGAAGATAAACAATAAACAAGAACAGTTTTGAGGTGAACCAGTCCGCTTACCCCCACAAGTACCCCACTTAGCATTAGAGGGGAGGAAGACAACTTATGTCTAAAAGGGGACCTGCTCATCCTTCCCAAATTACCCATGCCAATCTCTGTGCCAATGGGAAGCAAATCCGTTGATCAGGTGTCAGCAGATGTTTTTCTCTCATTTCTAAGTAGGTGTGTCGTCACGTGAGGTCGGGTGTGGTGTGGCTGCGATTGTTCTCTCACTCTCTCTCTGTCTCTCTCCGAGGCATTTCTTGGTCAGGTCTGCCCCCCAGTGCTTGCTGGTCCAGCTCTCAACCAGCAGCTTTGGGCAACTCTTGTATGGCGTATGGCCAAGCCTGTGCTCTGTTGGCGATCTCCTGCCCAGAGGTGCCCAGCTCCACTAGCCCACCACCACCATCTTCCCCATAGGCCAACTCAGCCCACCACCACCATCTTCTCCATAGGCCAACTCGGCCCACCACCGCCGGCTCCCAGTCTCATGTCTCATGATTCCTGCTGCTCTTACCACTGCTGCCATTTCTCTGCCACTGGGCTCTGCTGTGCTTGCTGCCTTTTCTCTAGGTCTTCAGTTTTATCAGCTCAGCATTACAGCCCACGAGTACCCCACTTAGCATCGTAGGGGAGAAGGCCTGTATTACAGCTCTTCTAGGAGGTTCTCAGCACAAGGCCTCAAGTCCTAAAGACACACTCCCCTCCAGGCTATCACCAATCAGGAAGCCCCACAAACCTCTGTGGGATTGGCAGTTTATATAGGAAAACTCCTTGTCAATTTCAGGGTGAGGTTTCGTAATCTGACCAATCCCTTAGGTGGATGTAAACTGACCAATACTATTGGGTAGATTTGCAAATTGTTTATGCAGATAGCAAACTGACTAATCCCTTGGAAGACTGTGGCCTGACCAATCATTTTGGGAGGATTACAAACCCAGGGCCAGGAAGGCAGTATAAAAGAAAACCCATTGCACCACAGTTGGTTCTTGTGAAGTTATTTTTATCATTAATAATTATACTTGTTAGAATATTTAACAACAAAAGCTAAACAAATGAAAACACAACATTTGAAAAGATCTAAAGTATTTCCAAAACTATTGTTCAGAAGATCAACCAGGATTTCCTTAAGCTAGAGAAATTTTCTGATGAATTCCCATGTGCTGCTTATAGATTGTTCCTTTAATATAGACTCAATAGCAATAAATCAAGATTCATTTTCATAAAGCGTCATCATCTGTACAGATTTTAAAATGTAGCTATGTTCTTTCTCTAGCCCCTATGACTAATTAAATACAGCTGTCATTGCACAAAAGCATTTCAAACAATTAAGCGGCAACCTGCTGACACAAGCTATTGTGCTGTGAAAATCCAACTCTTCTCCAATATTTAAAAGTAAATTACACTTGTTGAAATGCTTTCCTTGCACCATGAACCCAACCAACAATAACAACAAAAAATCATTTAAAGTGATTTATTTGTCCTAGTACACTAATTTTATTTGTCTCTCAAGTAAAAAACTGAAGAAATCTATTAAAATTTGAAGTAAGCCTAAACAATCATAAGTAATGCATCTTATTCTCATACTCCTTAATTTTTACTGGATTAAAGGGACATTTTCCCTTAAAGCAAGACAGGCTGGGATGAGTTAATACCAATTTCAGCATACTTAACATTGTGATATTTTACCTGAATTAGTAAATAGTGGTTATAGTTTAAGGAAAATATTATAAGAAAGATCTTTACTTTCATTAAATTTAATTTCTTACTGGGAGCAGTGAAATATTTTAAGTAGGTCTCATCTGGTATGCCACTCAATGTGTTTCACCTCTTGTGTTCTCTTACACTTCTACGAGCAATTCTTAAAAATTAATTTCCTGACCAAAAAGTTGATTTATTGAGAAACCATGGCAAAAAAATCACTCACTGACTTTCTATGTTCTCTGTTAATATCTGGCCAAAACTAGAACAGGTTGTGAGGAAAGCATACCTTACTAAAAATATGTTTTAATGTCCTTTCTCACAGTTCCACTGGTGTTATCAGTGACATATAAACACAGAAATGGGGATCTACAACCAGAAATGGTCCAGTTGTACTCAATATTACTAAAGGAAAAAGTTTATATCATTGACTTGATCAGACAACATATTTGGTAGAGTAATGCCCTCTGGAGGAGTGGATAAAAATTTATAATGACCTTGGAAAATTGAAGATACAGTTATGATACAGGAAAGTAAATCTTTACCAAGAATCAGTAAAGAACTGTGGATGTACAGAGGACAAATACATGAAGGCATAGGAACAGTTACAGGAAATTCATGAAAGAAAGAGGATTTTCCCTTGAAGTAAGACAGGCCTGGGTGAGTTACTACCAATTTTAACAAGTTTAGTTTTATGATATTTTACCTGGAAGCTCAAATAAAATCCACTTATAATGATTATAACAATAATATTTATTATTTGTATGGTGACTGCATGCCAAACACTATGTTAACTGTTTTATAACAGCATCTCATTTAAGCCTTACAATATCCTATGAAGTCAACAGATATTGTCCCATTTTGCAGATAAGGAAAATGAGGATTAGAGGGGTTAAGCAACTTGCACAAGGTCACACAACCAATAAGTGACAAAAGTGGGAGTCAATACTGTTAAATGAAATTTTCAGCAAAATATTAATTTTTGTTCGAACCCTTTGGCTTTATTTAGTAATTCACGAATTGAGCAGTATCTAGTTTGAAAGTCCGACCAAAGCTCCAAAGAGCAGTACAAAGCGGAAGGGTTTTATAGGCAACAGACACACAGGAACAAGGAAGCTATTCTGGGCAAAAAGTGATCAGTTAGTTCTAAGTTACTTTCATTATACGGCATATTGGGAAATTTTGTAGCCAGGTCATTTACTATAACTATGGAGGCAAGTGCAAATTGGTGGACTTAGGTATTCGCTTTTGGGAAGGTCAGGCATTTACAGGAAATAGAAACTTAGGTTTCTGTTTGCTGACTTGTGGCATAACATAAGTGACTCCACCTCGGGCCTAGTATAGTCAGATTAACAATACCAAGTATATTAGACTTCAGAGTCATGCTCTTAACCTATACAATGTCCAATTCTTGCAAATATTCCTTTGGGTTATCATCAATGCTGAGGAGTAAATTGCTTTTACAGCTTCTTTTGCCTATTGATTTAATGGCTGTTTGTTGATGCTAACTACAGGGCAATAGACAGGGAATAATAAAAATATAACCGGCTAAAAACCAAGCTAAAGAAATATTTAATAGTAATAGGTTACTCTGCATTTAATTAAAATATAAATTTACTAAGCCATTTTTCGCCATGCCTGTATCCAATACAGTCACTAAGCCATGTCGTTGTTAGGTGCCATTGAGTCCATTCCAACTCATAGCGACCTTATGTACAACAGAATGAAACACTGCCCTGTCCTGCGCTATCTTCACAGTTGTCGTTAGGCTTGAGCCCATTGTTGCAGCCACTATGTCAATCCATCTTGTTGAGGGTCTTCCTCTTTTTCACTGACCCTCTACTTTACCAAGCATGATGTCCTTCTTTAGGGACTGGTCCCTCCTAATAACATGTCCACATTATGTGAGATGGAGTCTCGCCATCTTTGCTTCTAAGGAGCATTCTGGCTGTACTTCTTCCAAGACAGATTTGTTCCTTCTCCTGGCAGTCCATGGTATAGTCAATATTCTTCACCAACACCATAATACAAAGGTATTGATTTTTCTTGGATCTTCCTTATTCATTTTCCAGCTTTCACATGCATATGAGGTGACTGAAAACACAATGGCTTAGGTCAGACACACCTTAGTCTTCAAGGTGACATCTTTGCTTTTCAACACTTTAAAGAGATATTTTGCGGCAGATTTGCCCAATGCAATGCGTTATTTGATTTCTTGACTGCTGCTTCCATGGATGTTAATTGTGGATCCAAGTAAAATGAAATCCTTGAAAACTTGAAACTTTTCTTCGTTTATCATAATGTTGCTTATTGGTCCAGTTGTGAGGATTTTTGTTTTCTTTATTGTTGAGATGTAATCCATACTGAAGATTGTGATCTTTGATCTTCATCAGTAAGTGCTTCATGTCCTCTTCACTTTCAGCAAGCAAGGTTGTGTCATCTGCATATCACAGGTTGTTAATGAGTCTTCCTCCAATCCTGATATCCCATTCTTCTTCATATAGTCCAGCTTCTCTGATTATTCGCTCAGCATACAGATTGGATAAGTATGGTGAAAGGATACAACCCTGACACACACCTTTCCTGACTTTCAACCACACAGTAGCCCATTGTTGACAAAATGAGCAGAGAAGACAAAGTAAAGTATTATAATGAAATGTGAAAAGAACTGGAGATAGAAGACCAAAAGGGAAGAACATGCTTGGCATTTCTCTAGCTGAAAGAACTGAAGAAATAATTCAAGCCTCGAGTTGCAATATTGAAGGATTCTATGGCAAAAATACTAAATGACTCAGGAAGCATCAAAAGAAGATGGAAGGAATACACAGTCACTGTACCAAAAAGAATTGGTCGACAGTCAACTAGCACACGATCAAAAACCAATGGTACTGAAGGAAGAGGTCCAAACTGCACTGAAGGCATCGGTGAAAAACAAGGCTCCAGGAATTAATGGAATACCATTTGAGATGTTTCAACAAAAGGATGTAGCACTGGAAGTGTTCACTCATCTATGCCAAGAAACTTGGAAGACAGCTACCTGGCTAACGAACTGGAATAGATCCATATTTATACCCATTCCAAAGAAAGGCAATCCAACAGAATGCAGAAATTATCAAACGATGTCATTAATATCATACACAAGTAAAATTTTGCTGAAGATCATTCAAAAGTGGTTGCACAAGAACATTGATAGGGAACTGTCAGAAATTCAAGCTGGATTCAGAAGAGGATGTGGAACAAGGGATATCATTGCTGATGTCAAATTGATCTTGGCTGAAAGCAGAGAATACCAGAATGATGTTTACCTGTGTTTTATTGACTCTGCAAAGGCATTCGACTGTGTGGATCATAACAAATTATGGATAACCTTGTAAAGAATGGAATTCCAGAACACTTAATCATGTTTATGAGGAACCTGTACTTAGACCAAGAGGCAGTTGTTCGAACAGAACAAGGGGATACACTGTGCTATAAACCCTGAGAAAGTTACTCAGATAAAAGCTAGAGGAGGATTCTGGTGGGCATCACTGCAAGATGAGATTATTCATTTTCATCTACAGATGAGCATCCCCTTGCCTCTAGGTTGCACTCATTTCTTTCCTACAGTTTCCCTTGGGCCCTGTCAAGTCCTGAGTATGGGTAAGGAAGGTGGTAGAAAGGAAGTATAATACAGCAATTAGGAACTCAAGACAGACTGAACAGGATTAAAGGCTGGCTCTGTCACTTACCAGCTCTGTGAGCTTGGGCAAGTTAATTAATCTCTCTCGATACCTCACTTTCCCCATCTGTTAGAGATAAATAATTATACCTACTTCATAGGGATAATGGATCATAGTGAGGTTTACATGAGTTATAGTATGTATATTCCTGGTACACAGGACCTTTCTGTACTACTTTTGCTACTTCCTGTGAGTCTATAATGATCTCAAAATAAAAAGGTAAACAAATTAGTAATTAAGGATAGTTTTACCTTTAGATGAAAATGGATTAATTTACCTATTTGGCTGTTAGATTGAATTGTGTCCCCCCAAAATGTGTGTCAACTTGGCTAGGCCATGATTCCCAGTATTGTGGGACACCATTTTGTCATCAGATGTGATTTTCCTATGTGTTGTAAATGCTACCTCTATGATGTTAATGACACAGGATTAGAGGCAGTTATATAAGTGAAGGAGCCCTGGTGACATAGTGATTAAGAGCTCGCTGATAACCAAGAGGTTTGCAGTTCAAATCCACCAGGTGCTCCTTGGAAACCCTGTGAGGCATTCTACTCTGTCCTACTTGGTCACTATGAGTCGAAATCCACTTGAGGACAATGGGTTTGGTTTTCTTTGTTGTTGTTGTTGTTATATTAATGAGGCAGGACTCAATCTAAAGGATTAGGTTCTATCTTGAGTTAATCTTTTTTGGGATATAAAAGAGAGAATCAAGCAGAGAAGAGGGGGACCTCCTACCACCAAGAAAGCAGAGCTGGGAGTGGAGCATGTCCTTTGGACCCAGGGTTCCTGCACTGAGATGTTCCTAGACCAAGGGAAGATTGATGACAAGGACCTTCTCCCAGAACTGACAGAGTGAGAAAGCCTTCTCCTGGAGCTGGCATCTGAAATTCAGACTTCTAGCCTTCTAAACTGTGAGAGAATAAATTTCTCTTTGTTTAAGCCATCCATTTGTGGTATTTCTGTTATAGCAGCACTAAATAACAAAGATATTGGCTAAAGTCAGAACTCAACAAACTGGAATTTCGGGAACACTATTTAGTTAGGGGAGTTGTTAATAGCTGTGCTGCTGAAAAATTGTTCTGAAGTCATATACATTTAGAGAATACTACAGACTTTCCTCTTGGAGATTCCCCTCTATATTGTCCTGTGATTCTCAATCCTGGTTGTGCATCAGAATTATCTGAGTAAAAAATAAAGGCATAAATTATCTTCAATGAATCAAAGTAACAGCCACAACCCGAATCCACACAGTTGAAAGAATATCTTCCAGATACAGTGAAATTTGGACCAAAACAATGGAAGACTCTGAATCAATACTTGCCTCTGTAGATCTCTGGTAGGGAACAGATTCTCAGATGTCCAATCCCCGATTATTTGATTTAGGGCTGTAGGCAGACAGTGAAAGCAGCAATGGATGACCTCAATGCAAAACAGAAGGGAATTGAAATAATGCAGAAATTATCACAGCACATCATCATTTCCTGAGAGCCTCTGCTTCAATATGAAGGGAGAGACATGCAAGAAATAAGTAGCTCTGCAGATGCTGACTAGAAAGTTAAGCAGACATTAACTACAAGGTCACCACAAGAACAACTCTAACTCAAGGTGTTTTCCTCTGAGTCATGCAGATCTCCTACTTGCTGCAAAGCTAAAGGTGAGATGATGGGAGCTGAGAAAGGAAAGAACACCATAAACTGAGGGGAGAAATGGCCTCAGGCAGAAGACAGCAATTTAAAGAGAGAATGATCTGAGACAAACTTGAACTGAAAATTCTGAGATGCCCAAGCTCATTTCCTCCCACCTCTTCACACATTGAACTTCATCAAAAAGTTGCCCTTATTCAAAGCTGAAAAAAGGCACAAAGCCTAAGTATAGACAATTTTAAAGTAAGAAGCAAAATAGCATAATCAAAAGGCAGACAAGGGAAGAAAAAACTTTGGAATAGACTTAAAAAAAATTCACAAGCTATTTAAAAGACAAACGTCAAAACTTTACTGAAGGATATAAAAAATACTAGGGCTTCGAACTAGTTCTAAACAGTTCAGTCATGGCTGACAGAAACAAGGGCAGCATACATGTGTCATACCAACCAAATATCTTGTGTATGGGCTTTTGACCCAAGTAGGAAATAGGCAGCGGTGCTCCACTCAAAGATGGTGGCCAACAGCACAGCTTTGAATGTGTGTCCCTCTCCACAGTCCTGCTAATAATGCAATCTCCCACATCAGGCTCCTGAAAGTTTCCTGATTGGGAGATTGGATTATTGGCAGGACCGTAGAAAGTGACACACATTCAAAGCAGCACTGTTCGCTGCCGTCTTTGAGTGGGGCACAGGTGCCTGTTTACTACTTGGGTCAAAAGCCTATGTGCAAGAGATTTGGTTGCTATGCAACACATATGCTACACTTGTTTCCATCGGCCATGACTGAACCACTTCATACTGGTTGGAAGCCCTGCTGTATTTACATTGGCCATGACTGAACCATTTAGAACTGGTTTGAAGCCCTGAAAAATACTTGATTAAATAGAAAGATATACTTTGTTTTTGGATAAGCAGACCGAATATTATAAAGTTCCCAATTCTCTGTAAATTAATCCGTAAATTCAAACGAACCCCAATCAAAATCTCAATAGGCCTTGGTAGGGGTGGGGTAGGTGGACTGAAAAAAAATAATACTGAAGTTCATTTAGAAAACATAGGTGAAAATAGATAAGAAAATTCTTAAAAACAATTTTTATTAAGAACTATTTCTATCAGACATTAAAATGCATTTTAGAAATGTATGTTTAAAACTATTTATACTGGCACAAGAATAACATCCCTGAACTGAACAGTCCACAGATTGGCCTAAATACATGAGAATGTGTTATATAATAAAGGTAGCAATTGTTACATTGAATATTCATTATTCAAAAAATGGAGTTAAAATAACTGGTTTGCTGCATTGGAGAAAAAACGGTATAGTTACCTCAATCTTTATGTTCAAATTATTCTAGAAGGATTAAAGCTTTTAATGAAACTGTAAAACCACTAGAATAAAACACGAGCAATAAAAAAAAAAATCTTGGTGTGGAAAGATCTTTCTAAGCCAAGTATCTAAAATTCATAATGGGGAAAATATATAAATGTTAATATATTAATGTGAAAAGTATTCTGCAGGGAAGAAGAAAAACAAACAAACAAATCTCAAGCAAAAAAAAAGAAAAAACCAAAAAACTGCAACATATGAACTTAATTCAAAGACAGGGCTGACAACAACTAATCGATTAGAAAAAGATGCCCCTAACCTAAATGCCCATGATAAGGGGTTGACTGAATACATTATAGTATATTCATTCAATGTATCACTTAAAAAGAATGCTGACTTAATATGCACTGATACAGAAAGTGTTCCAAAATATATTGAATAAAAGTGAAAGTGGGTAGAATAATAGTTATCATGTCATTAAAGATATATACATATCGATATATGTATATATCTTTATTAACTTTATTTAGTAACTTACTTGTTAAGATACATATCTTTATACGGAGCCCTGGTGGCACAGTGATTAAGAGCTCAGTCTGCTAAGCAGAAGGTTGGCAGTTTGAATCTACCAGCTGCTCCTTGGAAACGCTATGGGGCAGTTCTACTCTGTCCTATAGGGATGCTATGAGTAGGAATCAACTCAATGGCAATGGGTTTGTATCTTTATATGAATAATGATATATAAAAAATCATGTTAATATTGGTATATAGATATGTAGTGTAGTGGTTAAAGAGCTCTGCTGCTAACCAAAGGTTCGGCAGGTCGAATCCACAGGCTGCTGGTTGGAAACCCTATGGGGCAGTTCTACTCTGTCCTATAGAGTTGCTATGAGTCAGAACTGACTCCACAGCAATGGGTTTTTTGGTGTATGTATACTTTTGGAAAAACTATAAATTCAGTAGTGGTTATCTAAGGAAATGGCACTGAACATGAGGAGAGGAATCTTTAATCTTTCATGTTTTACCATCCTGCACTACTTTAATTTTAATTTAAAAAACCAAACCCTTTGCCCTCGAGTAGATCCTGACTCATTGCAACCCAATAAGATAGAGTAGAACTGCCACATAAGGGTTTCCAAGGAGCAGCTGGTGGATTTGAACTGTCAACCTTTTGGTTAGTAGCTGAGCTCTTAACCACTGTGCCACCAGAGCACCTTAATTTTAATATGACATTATTTCTTTTTCCTATAAAATGGGGTTATCTTTGGACATAGAATTTTTCCAAATTATTCTATACTTTTCAGTATATTTTTCCAGATCTTCTACAATGAGCATATTTTATAAGTACAAGAAAATTTAATGCAGTAATAATAAAGTGATAAGTTACAGTGAAACATAGGGCAAAGAAGATATGCTTAATTACCTCTGTTTACTAAGAGTAAAAGATGATGAAAAGATTTGCAAACACTAATTTTCATTAACACCACACTGAGAAATAACACCTTCCTTATAATTATATTTTTCTTTATAAATCACTGTCATGCAAAATTCAAAACCATAAACAATCTAGATTATATTAACTGTTCTTGAAAATTCATAACTCTACACTAGTTTATTCAAGTATAAAATTTTGTAATGTACCATGGCATAATAAATGTCACATTTTTATAGCAAAATAATGAAGGCACACCTGGTGCAAACTGACTTAAACCCTTCCTACTTCTGAGCTGGGGGCAAATCACACACTTGAATTGGTTCTTCAAGTATATATTTTTTCCCAAGCAAATATTAGCTTCAGTGAAGAGTTCTGATAAGTTTCAGTTACTCTCTAATAGCTATATGACAAAAAGATATATGGACTAAACTACGTAGCAATGATTAAACATGCTTTAGAGAATTTGCTTTATTCTATTTCTCTTGAAAGGGGCCCTGGTGGCGAAATGGTTAAGAGCTGAACCCACCATATGCTTTACATGGGAAAAGACCTTGAGGTCATAGATTCTGCTGCCCCATAGAGTTTCCAAGGAGCAGCTGGTGGATGCAAAGTGCCAACCTTTTGGTTTGCAGCCAAGCTCTTAACCACTGTATCACCAGGGCTGCTATAAAGATTACAGCCTAGGAAACCCTATGGGGTAGTTCTACCCTGTCCTACAGGGTTGCTATGAGGTGGAATTGACTTGAGGGCACACGACAACAATGTTTCTTGAAGAAAACTATACTTCTAAATATTGCGTTTTAATAGTTTTACTTTGTTTTGATCTTATAAAATAGACTACAAAAAACACAAAACATAAAATTTTAAGAAATGGATAATTGTGTTAAAGTTATTATACTGCAGGTTATACACTCTATTTCACCAAATCATATTGTTTTCTAAACTCAGATGTTGAATGTATTTTTCAGGTCTTGAAAATGTAGCTTTCCTGTCTGATAAATAGTTGGATCAGGATCTCCATCAGTCTTTCAGTTTGTTCTCATACTTAGTTTGAACATACTCTCCTGTGAAGGGTAGTTCTCATCCCCGAATTAGAAATGCATGGTAAATTCTAGCAATTACAAAGTCCTAAACGAATATAACTTTTTTTTGTTTTTGCTTGGACTTCACTTTCCTGTACTGTAAAATTTCAGAAATAAAAGACTTAGACTTGGAGAACTTGTTTAGTTTGGAATTTGGGTTTGGAGTGTTCCATGTAAAATGTGATTTCCTTGGCTTTTAGGGAGCATTCTTTTATTCACTCTGGTCTACCTGACACCATATGCAAACCTCAATTTCTGAACATTCAGAGAGGACCCGTTGCCGTCGAGTGGATTCCGACTCATCGGAACCTTATAGGACAGAGTAGAACTGCCCCATAGGGTTTCCAAAGGGCAGCTGGTGGATTCGAACTGTCGGCCTTTTGGTTAGCAGCCATAGCTCTTAACCACTGTGCGACCAAGGCTCCGTTCAGAGCGAAAAGGGATCAAAAAATTTGATTTTAACGTTAGCTCCTGTCTTCTCCAACACCATAGTTTTGAAATATTCGTTTTACTAAAATGAAATTTAATTGTATAAATTTGAAAAGTGAAAACATACTCATAACTTTAATTTTTTAAATCTTTTTTTCTCCTTTTCAACCAGAAGCCTCAGAATTCAGATCCTCTTTATTCAACACCTCATCACTTTCACAATGCTCAGTGTGTAATCTGCAGGCATGACCCCACATTGTCCTAATACATGCGCTGGTGGGCTCAAACACTTCATCAAGTGAGGGTTTATGTTTTTTTTCAGGAGCTTTCAACTACTTTTCAAATTCAGTTTCTTTCTTATTACATTGCTCCTGAAGCTTTTTGAGGACAAGGACACCAGCGTCTCCAGACAGAGCAGCAGCACCTCCAGGGTTTGGAGCACTTTTGGCGGCCCACTGGGGCATCTGCATCATTTGACTACCTGTGTTGTCACTTTCCTCACTCAGCTCAACAGTTTCTTTCATTACCTCTTTGAGCAGCCTCTTGGCCGGCTTGCTAAAGTTCCTTGTTACAGGAGTATGCTATGTTTAACGAAAAAGAGCAAACCTTTAGGGTGACTACCGTGGACACTTAGTGTCCAACTCAGAATAGAAAAGAACTCATAAAAGAGGAGGTGGCAGCGGCTACAAGAGAGGAGGAGCAGGAGCAGGAGGAAGCGGTGGCGGCGGCAATCCTGGTGTGGGCAGCGAATGTGGCTGCCGACCTCAGCCTTGAATCATAGCAAGAGGAAACTGCACACCCTAACGAAGGGGCAGAAGACCCTGTTAAGCGCATTTTGTCGGATCTCAGCCTCCGCCTCCTACCCGTTAGCTTCATTCCCTGGAGACTTCTTTAACATCATTCATTGACGAGCAGGTGTGATGGACAAACATCCAGCCTAATGAACGTTTGAGCCCAACTGGCTTACCGGCTCTACCCACTTTCCTCTACGTGCCAAGGTGATTGAAGCCTCTACCCCAGACCGCTAGCATTTCTGGAATCCTAGCTTTACTGAGGAGCCCTGGTGGTGAAGTGGTTAACAGCTCAGGCTGCTAACCAAGAGATCAGCAGTTCGAATCCACCAGCCGCTCACTGGAAACACTATGGGGCAGTTCTCCTCTGTCCTATAGGGTCACTATGAATCGGAATCGACTCGGCACAGAACAACAACAACACCTTTACTGATGCATAAAACCTCAGCACCTCCTCCTATTCTTAGCCTTAAACATAAAAGTTAAAAATGGTAGTAAGCTGTCTTTCTAATTAGCTTCTCTTACACCCACCCAGCTTGAACTCACGTTTTGATTTGAGCCAAGAACTTGAGCCAAAAACCTTAGAAAGAGACACACTGGGAGAAAATACTCGAACTTACAAACAGGGCGTATTTTCATGTAATGTGCTTGAGTGATTTTTTTTTTCTTCTGCATTTCTGCTTCTATTTTATAAATATTCTATAATGAGCATGCATTCATTAAGTACTGGAAAATTCAGAGAGGGAAGGGGCTAAATACATCAGTAAGAGTTCCAAGACACAGTAGTGATGCTGCATTTCACGTAGAAGTTGTAAGGGTTCTGCTATCTGTGATGTCTGGCAAGCATAATGTATATATATATATATGTTTGGGAATCTGCGGAGGGATGATCCAAATATATCGTTTTAGCCCTAGCATATATGTAAATCTGCTGCCATACCCATACTTAATGGATGCAAAAATCTCAGAAATAAAACAAAGGCACTAAAAGCAACAATAGGCTTCCTGATTTTGTGTAACTCATAAACAAGTTGAATATCCAACCATAAGTGATTGGTTAAAAATATGTTATAGTATGTTCATAGGTTGGAATATTATTACATTTGTAGATATGGAAGGGGACGCTATTGATAACAGGATAAAAGTGAGTTACTGAACTATGCATGGTGGATTTAGCAAAAATATTAGCTAATTTATGACTAGGGACCCAGAAATTCTCAAATCCTGTCTTCCTCAGGCCACAGTTCTTCACTGGAAGGGCTTGAAGAAAACCATATTTGGAAGGGAAGATGGCAAATGTCCCCTATTCCCTCCCTCTGCCACCCCTTCCACTCCCCTCCCTGCTACCCTCCCCCTCTTCTCTTCCCATTCCTACTATCCTCCCCTTCCTCCACCTCTTCCACTCCATCCTCCCTGCTACCCTTCCCTTTCCCTCCTTTCCCCCTTGCCCTCTTCCCCTTGCCCTCCACTCCCTCTCCTCTTCCCTCCCTTTTTCCTCCCCTCCCCCCCTCACTTTCACCTTCCTCCTCTCCTGTCCAATACTCATCCAGTTACTTGAAAGTATATCCTCCAATAAAAGATCTAAGATCTGGGAAATACATCAGAATGTTAACAATAATCATCTTTTGCTTTTTTATTTTTCTTTTCCTCAATATTTTCCAAGATAACCAACACATTTTTATAATTAGGAAAAAATGCTAGATTTTTATAACATGAAACACTTTATTTCACATTTATTTATTTTAGGTTGCAATATAAGAACATGAAAAAGTATCAAATGATGTAAAGTGATCATTTTCAGTGAAAGGCAAAGTAGAACATATTACAAAGAAAATGTGTTTAGTAACTTTTGTTTACAATTACACAGTATGAGTAAACTTCTTTAAAAATACTATGTTACATTAACACCTTAGTGGAAAACAATAATTTCATTATGATTAAATTTACTTGTAGACCTCTATGTCACATAAACAAGCTCACAGTCATAATATATATGGTATTGATGGGCATTCTTAAATGTATGCAAATCTTTTTTTCAAGCAGTCAGATTTTACAATGCACTGTTCTGTTTAGTATAAGTACTGTATTCTATAGCAAAGTAATGAAGGCACAGCTAGTCCAAGCAGACTTAAACTCTTAGTCTTCTGGGCTGAAGAAAACAAAACAAAACAAAACACTTGCATTGATACTTCAGCAAATGCTTTTTTTTTTCCCAAGCAAATATGCCTCAGTTAACAATTCTGACAGTTTTCACAGCTGCAATCTAATAGAAACATGACAAAAGGACTTCACAAAAATCAATACTTTGTAGCACCAAACTAACATGCTTTAGATAACTGACAGCAGTGTATATATTTTGAAGAATACTAAACTACAACAGGCTAAATAGAATAAGCTAATACTTAGACACTTTTTAGGACAACTTTTTAAATAGACTACCAAGAAAATACGAAAACACAAGACTGTAAGGAATAATAATGTTCAGGTTACAGCACAGGGTTTTTTCCAAGGCTATATAAACCTGCTTCACTTCTGCCTGAAGTTTTGTGGTTCTTGAACAATCTTTCTGACAGCCTTATTTTTATTTTCTATATTTTCTGTTACCATAATCTTTACCATCTTCATAAGTACCACTGGCTTCTCCTGTATAGTAATAGATTGATTTCAGGATGACATTATCATGTAAAATTTGACCAATTGCAAAGTCCTCATCAAGGATAGCATCTTCTCGTGGTTCCAGCTTTCCAATTTTAGGAATCTCAGGAGGACTGAAGAAATTGAAGAATGATGCATTGGGCACCACTCTTGGCTGGATTTCAGTTTCTCCAGTAGCAGTTGTACGACTGTGGGTGGTTGTCACAGTAACATCCTTTCCTCTTCTCCAATAGATCTTACAGCCTTTGCAATCTTCAATTTCCCACCCCCAAGAGAAAAAGGGATCGTTGTGATCTGGTTTTGACTTTATTATATATGTCTTTGTCAGCACCTCATTTCTGAAGTATGGATTGGGTAGAAAATGAAATTCAAATTGGTAACTTATAGGCTGGCCAGGCTTTGAGAACTTCAGGCTAACATCTGACAAGAATTTCAGAATGGGCTCATCATACTTCTGAATCATAGGCCCAAGCTTGTCAACATTCTTTAAAACAGTCAACCAATAGTCAGGAATGCCTTTAGGATCCTCTTTTTTAGGCTTTCCCTTACGAGCTCTTTTAAGATTAATTCTTTCTTTAGGCCTTGTCTCAGGAACTCTTTTAGGAACCTCTTTTACTGCAGTCCTTGCTTTTGCCTCTGTTGCTTTAGGCTGTTCTTTTTCTTCTGCCTTTGCCTGGGGGACTTCTCTAGGATCTGCTTTTACAGTAGGCTTTGCCTCCAAAAAATCTTTAGAATCTGCTTTTTCTTCAGCCTTTGCCTCAGGAATTTCTTTATGAACTTCTTTTTCTTCAGCCTTTACCTCAGGCTTTTCTTTAGGGTCTTCATCTTCTTCTTCACCCTCTAGGGCAGGCATTTCACCAGGGGTGTCATCCTCCACCTCCTCATCACTGCTGAACACTTCATCCTCTGAATTCCATTCACATTCTTCTTCTGTAGGTTCATATTCTGCATTGATGATTTGAAATCGCCTATCATATAGAGGCTTATTGAGTTCAGCATATTTTCTTTCAAGATCATGAATTGCCCTTAAGAACAGGGCGTCTACCTTGTCACATTCATCTTGAATATTTCTGAGTGCCTGCACGCGATTTCTAACTGCCTGCGGCAGCCTATCCACAAAATGGTTACCGGACCGAGCCCGCCGCGCCCTTCTGGAAGGCCCAGGTACCCTCTTCTTCCTGTGTGAGCGACTGAGGCTACTGCTGCTGCTACTGCAACTAGTGCTGCTGCTACTAGTGCTGCTGCTGTCAGATTCTTCCCCAGAATCACTTGATGAGCTAGCCATCACCTCTTCAGCAATCTCCTGGGAGGCAGGTTCCGATACCTTTTTAAAATAGGCGTCTGCCATGTTGCAAGGCTGCAAACCTCTTAAGGTGGTGACTACCGCAGAGACCACGCGCCCAAAGATGGGTAGAAAATGACTCACGGATGCTTGGGCGGCAGCGGCAGCAGCGGCGAAGGCCCGGGCGGTGGAGGTGGCAGCGGCGATGGCAGCAGCAGCGCAGGGCTAGGCGGGGTTGGGGCGGCAGTGACCCACGCTGAGGTGTCAGCGACAGCGGACGCCTGGGCGAGAGCGGCGGTGACAAGGCCTCTCCAGGCAGCAGCTGCGGCGGACGGAGGCGGTGCCGCAGCCGAATGGCGCAGAATGAGACCCCAAGATCTCTTCTCGGTTCAGATCTCAAGCCCCCTCCCTTAGCAGCCAGATCTCCCGTTAATTTCGTTCCCAGTGTGCCTTTATTTCGCACCTCATTTGCTGGGAAGCCTTGATTGACAAATCCTAAACCCAATGAATGACCAAACTCACCCCCGCCTTGGCTCTGCCCACCTTCGCGGACGCTCTTAGGTGGTTGAGGCATATATCCTTGCAAGACTTTTTTTTCCCCTCCTCAAAATGCTGTCTTTATAGTTTTATAATTCAAAAAAAGCTTAGACAAGAGGTAAAAATATCAATCAGCCTTAATTCCTAACAAGGGGAGAGGAGTGTCCTTCTCTCTATCCGCCCATCCTGAAATCACGTTTTGTTTTTCACGGGCCTCCTGGCAAAAATCTGTTTAAAATTTTTTTTGACTTGGAAGAAAATACTCCAAATGGCATCACTGGGTAGCGTGACTATGGATGATTTTTTTAACAACTCTTTATTTTTCTTTTTTCTATATTCTAAATGTTCTATGAGCATGTATTTTTATACTGGAAAAAGGGGAGTCGTTTATTGGCAAGGGGGGAGGGGCTAGACAGCAGTCATATTGCATTCCACGTAGCAGTTTTAATAAGTGCTGTCTGATGTTTGGCAAGCCTGGTTTATATGCAGCTACAAGGTTTGTGAACCCATGATGCCGTGAGTCAGTCCACCGTTTTTACTATATATTTTTTTCTTTTAAAGCTGGCATATAATAATACCCCAACCTTGCTGCTGACTTGCCACGTAGCCCTTCTCAAAGCTTGCAACAACCTTGAAGATAAAACAGAGGGGTATGCAAATGTCAGGTAGTACTATTAAAAACCAAAGGTTTGCTTTATACTTTTGTACAGCAGGTTTCAATTCCACGAACAGCAGGATGGGAGCGGGATTTGTGCTAATGAAGGTGCATCTTCTTTCAGGGTATACTTTACAGTGTCATCTGCCACCAATTTTCTTCTAACATTGTAAAATTCTAGCCATGTCAAATGATAATTTACATATCCAATAATATGTGAATAAACTTGCAAAATGAAGTTTAAAAACAGGTATCTCTTATTTCTATTTACAGGATTATTTTCTGCTACAGAACAACTCCCTTGGTACAACTAAAAAGACCAGTGTTTACTTTTCATTGAAAGGTAAGGAACATATTTAGCCCATTTTTACGAATGACAAGAATTGCCCATCTGTATTTGAATAAAAATTCACAGGATATAGTCTTTTAAAGACTGAATTGGAAGATGTCTTGCTACTTCTATGGAAGCAGAAAAATCTATAAAGGTGATTTGACATACTAAAGTAGAAAATCTCCTTAACCACATTCACTATCTAAACTTGGTCATAGAATATAAGTAGTAAATAAAAATATAAAACATGATAAACTATTCATTTCAAATGAGAATATTAAAATTATAATAACCTTTATCTTTTTTTGTTATAGGATTTGTGCTTTATCACATAGCCCTCATAATTCAGAAGTTAAGGGGAAACTTTTTCTTCTAATTTGTGAATGAATTTACTTTTATCGTTTATTTCTGATCTTCAAAGCATATAAACATTGCAAAGAAAAAAATCCAGTATAGACAATTCCAGTGATAGTAAAAACACAACCTTTGAAAAAATATTATATTTTTGGAAGAAATTTACATAGCAAATTAGGTTTTCATTTAACAGTTTCTATACGTATTACTTCAAAACCCGTTGCCCATCAAGTTGATTCCATCTCATAGTGATCCCACAGGACAGAGTAGAACTGCCCCATAGGGTTTCCAAGAAGCAGCTGGTAGGTTTGAAGTGCTGTCGTTTGTGGTTAGCAGCCGGATGCTTAACCACTGTGCCACCAGGGCTCCTATTCAGTGATATTGGTTACACTTTTCACAATGGGTCAATATTATCATTATTTCCATTCTGGTTGTTCTGTTTCCATTAATTTAGCTTCCTTGTCCCCCCTTACCTTCTCATCTTTGGTCTAAGGTAGATGTTGACTTTTAGGTTTCATTTAGATGATTGTTTAGAGGAGCACAGTACTCACGGATGGTATTTATTTTACAAGTCACTCTGTCTTTTGTTTGAGAGACGACCACCGGGAGTGGTTTGAGTTCCAAGCTTATAGGGTATCCCAGGATGATAGTCTCAGGGATTCCTCTAGTCTCTACTGGTCCAGTAAGTCTGGTCTTTTTTAGGAATTTCAGTTTTGTTCTACATTTTTTTCACGTTCTATATGGGACCGTCTATTGTGTCCCTGGTCCAAGTGGTCAGTAGTGGTAGTTCTTCTGGCACCGTCTAGTTCTTCTGGTCTCAAGGGAGGTGAGGCTGTGGCTCATGTAGACTTTGAGTCCTGTAGACTAGTTTCTTCGAGTCTTTGGTTTTCTTCTTTCTCTTTTGCTCCAGACGCATAGAGACTAATACTGTGCTTGTATATTAGATGGCCACTGGCAAGCTTTTAAGACCTCAGACTCTACTCACCAAACACAGTAACCCAATCCCTCGAGGTATTTGGTTATGTCTAAGGAGCATCCATAACTGTGTGCTTTGTTTTATATATGAATATATGCAACACACACAAACATGTATATACATTTGCCTACAGAAACACCAATACATGCACACCCATATATTCATATGTGCTTACCTATATATATATAAGCATACATATCTACCTGTATAAAAACATACATATTATTTGGTTGTTATTACTGTTGTTGCAAAATTGTATGTTGTGGCTTTTACCAAAATTGTCCCTTATTCTTGTGTACTTCTTAGTGTCACCATTTACCTTGGTCAAGTTGTGTAAAAACATAAATCTTAACAACCAATGAATGATAAGCACTGTTAGCATTTTGGTACATATCCTTCCAGAAATTTCTTTGTGCGTATAAACACCTACCTATTTATGTATATCAGTTTACGTATACATCGTATTATGTTTTGTAAACTACTCATTTAATTATGAATTATTAATCAATTATGGATATATTAATGATATACTTTCATATCAAATGATCAACATCTTTTAACAATAATGGGCATCTTCTTAATGGGTGTTCTTATTTTTTTTATAGTACTTTAATGTTTTGTACCATCACGAATTAGTATTTAGGAGTAAGCAATGAGTTAGGAATCCATTTTTTAAAATTTATTTTTATTAGCCAGTTTTTTCTAGTACCATTTATTTGATAATCTTTCTGTCCCCTTCTTATTTGCAATATCACCTTTATTATACTAACTAAATTGCTTGGGTCTATTTCTGAATTCTCTATTTTGATCCATTGACCAGAATTTTTCTGCAAACAATTAATGAGACATTTTATTTTGCTTATAAATAACTTTATATTTATGAATATGTTGTGGGCTTATTGAAAAAAACATCAGGCAGTACACTGAAATCCAGGGAGCCCTGGTAATGCAGTGATTAAAGCACTCAGCTGTTAACCAAAAGGTCGGCAGTTCAGACACACCAGCTGCTCCTAGGGAGAAAGATGTGGCAATCTGCCTTGGAAACTCTATGGGGCTATAGGGTCACTATGAGTTGGAACCGACTTGACAGCACACAACAATAACAACATTGAAATCCAAAGAAGAAATTAAAAGTAGCCCAGAATACCCTATAAGGTAATCACTACTATTCACGTTTTTTTATGAGCTTCTCCAAAACTAATTTCTCATTATTATTTATCTGTATTTCATAGATTAGTGGTAAGATTAAAAGTTTTTTCATATGTTTATTGTCTATTTGAGAATTGCCTATCTATGCCCTTTGCTTGTTTTTCTACAGGGTCAGAAAAGAAATTAATTGGTGGCCAAATCCTAATAGCAAAATAATTTTGGCCTTGATTTAAGGCAAGTATGACTACTTTAGAAAATATCTCTATTCTGACTTGTTTGAGGAAATGTAGCTCCCTCCCAAATGGTTTCTTTGTCACCATGAGAATTTTTTTTTTCCTTAACAATTTCTCCCCATGGTCTGAAAGAGACTGGAGAAACCCCGAGAGTATGGCTCCCAGGCACCCTTTTAGCTCAGTGGTGAAGTCACTTCTGAGGTTCACCATTCAGCTGGGGATTGGACAGCCCCATAAAACAAAACGGGACTAATGAGGCACAACAGTCCAGGGACAAGGACTAGAAGGCAGAAGGGGATAGGAAAGCTGATGATAGGGAACCCAAGTTTGAGTAAGGACAGTGTTGATGTGTAGTGGGGTTGTTAACCATTGTCATAGGGCAACATGTGTACTGTTTAATGAGAAACTATTTTGTTCTGTAAACCTTCATCTAAAGTGAGAATAGCAGCAAAACTGGAAGAACGTAATTGATGTCACTAAAGTGTGCATGTAGAAATTTTTGAAATGGTGTATCTTTGGCTATGTATATTTTCACCAAAAAAAAAAAAAAAGAGGTCGAGGAGGGAGAGGGTTGACATGTTGTGGGGTTGTTAACCAGTGTCATAAAACAATATGTGTACTGACTGTTTAATGAGAAACTATTTGTTCTGTAAACCTTCACCTAAAGTACAATTAAAAAAAAATTTCTCCCCATTGACTAGATAATCTTGGACAAATATGACTAACCTACAGCTTTCATTCTAAAATTATCTACTTGGAGGGTTTTTTGGATGATTTTCAAGGATAAATACTTTATCACTCACACTAGAGAAGTTTGGAGTGGGACAGGGAGAAGAAGAAAAATTTAAAGCAAACTTATATAAAGATAACATTTTATTGAACTATTCTGATTTTTAATTTGGGAGTTTTTTTTTTTCTAGCTATAGACTATGAAAATAATTGGAAATGGGTGACTTTGTCCAACTACAATGCTCTATTTTTCATGTGTATGCACTGATTTAGGCTGTGTAGTAACATGCTTTTATTTTTTGTAGCTGTTTTTGTCTATTAGTTTACTTAATTTTATAAGGTTAGGTCTCTAAAAGAAAATAATTTTGCTTCATGTAATGGGTTTAACTTTTGCATCGTGTTATATATTTTCTACTATAACTATCTTATAAGCTATAGTTCTTATTTTCTTTATAAGCTATATATAAATTACTTGCATAGTGATACGCTCTCTGTTCCATTATTTTATGATACTCATTTTGGGGTTACGTGTTCATATTACTACATGCGCTGATGCTTCAAACAGAATATGTTGGTATACTCAGGGTGAATATGGCTCCTTGATGTCTGTTTACACTTTCTGGAATAAGTACATATACACTATCCCACTGATCACCCACCCACACCACACAAACACACACACAAAATACGCAATGACAAGTGCTGCTGCATTACCTTTTGTTGTAGATACTTACAAGACTTGCAAGTTCCTCTTTACCCAGAGCATAGTTTTTGAATTATTTTTGTTTTGCTTGTTTGTTTGTTTTGGTTCATCTAGACAGGTTTTATTTGAATATGCAAGTTAATTTTTTTCCCCAAGCTACTGAGGTATAATCGAAACACACTAACTGCACTTAAAGTGTACAATTGATACGTTTTGATAAATGTATGTGTACACCCATGAAATATCACCACAGTCAAGATTATAAATATTTTTATCACCCTAAAAACTTTCCTCATGCCCTTTTGTAACCCCTCCTCCTCTTCCTGTGCAACCACTGATCTACTTTCAGTTCCAATAGATTAGTTCGCATTGTCTAGTCTTTTATATAAATGAAATCACACAGTATGTTTCTTTTTTTGCCTGTCTTCTTTCACTCAGCATAATTATTTTGAGATTCATCCATGTTGTGCGTATCAAGAGTTTTTTTTTTTTCCTATTTGTCGCTGAAGGACCCCTGATGGCACAAAGGTTAAGCACTCGGCTGCTAACTGAAAGGTTGATGGTTAAAACCCACCCAGCAGCCCTGTGGGATAAAGGAACTGGTGATCTGCTCGTGTAAAGACTACAGCCTAGAAAACTCTATGAGGCAGTTCCACTCTGTCATATTGGGTCACTAGGAGTCGAAATTTGACTCGACGGCTCCTAGCAACAGCAATTTATTGCTGAGTAGTGTTTTATTATATGAATGTACCACAATTTGTTGATGGACATTTGTGTTGTTTCCAGTTTTGGAATACTAAGAACAAAGCTTCTATGAACATTTGTGTACAAATGTTTGTATGGACATATGTTTCATTTCTTTTGGATAAATACCTAGCAGTGGAATGGCTGGATCATATGGTAGGTGTATGATTAACTGTTAAAGAAGCTGCGTGTTTCTAAAGTTATTGTAAAATTTTACATTCCCACCAACAGTGCCAACACTTGGTATAGTCAGTCTTTCTAAATTTAGCCATTCTACTAGGTATGTAGTAGTATTTAATTATAGTTTTAATTTGCATTTCCCTAATGACTAATGATGATGAGAATCTTTTCATGTATTTATCTGCCATCCACCTGTCTTCCTTGGTGAACTATCTGTTAAAATCTTTGGCCTGTTTTTTATTGCTTTTTTTTTTTTGTCTTATTATTGAGTTTACAGAGTATATTATATACCCTGGATACAAGTCCTTTATCAGATATAAACTTTGCTAATATTTTCTCCCAGTCTGTGGCTTTTCTTTTCATTCTCTTAATAGTACCTTACAAAGAGCAGAAAATGTTTAATTTTGTTAAAGTTCAATTTATCATTTTTTTTTCTTCAATAGATCATGCTTTTTGTGTCATCTCTAAACAGTCTTTGCCTAACTTAAGGTCACAAAGATTTTCACCTATATTTATTCTAGAAGTTTTATACACTTAGTTTTCACATTTAGATCTGATCCGTTTTTGTATATGGTGCAAGGTATGAATGGAAGTTTTTGTTTGTTTGTTTTGCTTATGTGTGTAGATATCCAGTTGTTCCAGCACAATTTGTTGAAAAGACTATCATTTCTCCACCTAATTGCCTTTACACCTTTGTCAAAAATCATTTGTCCTTATATGTGGGACTATTTCTGAACTTTCTATTCTGATTTTCATCACCTAATTAGTAAATATCCATTTGTTAGATATATTTGTGAGAGAATGAGAAACAAACTGTGGGATAATAGAATTTCATTACAGCAGAACCAGTTGCAGCAGCTGGACCTTCATCCTCAGCCTTTCACTTCTGCTCCTGAATATCTGAGAGAAAGGGGCAGGTAACAGTAATAACCTACAAAACAAATCAAAACAAGAAACATAAATGTTCTCTTATTTTGGGGGGTTTCCAGTATATGACCATCTACACCTCAGCCATAGGAGTGTTGGCTAGCATTATCCAGGAGCATAAATAATGCCTTTGTTTTTCTTGCATTTGATAAGAGACCTGGTTGCTAAAATGGAAGTAGAAGGTATTTTCAAGCTGTGTATAAATTAGGGTTAAAAGAGGAATAGTAATAAAAGTTTGTTGTGATGATTTCAAACTATAGTTTTCAAAGTAAATCTCATTTCATACTATTTCTATAATAAGGATCCACATGAATGAATGGAGTATGGCATGTGGCTATAGCAGTTGTTTTTTTAAGAAAATGTTTGTGAATTACATTGCTCGTACTATAGCCTTAACTGCATGGAGTTTAAAAGGGCAGTTACAATCAATTCAATTGCAGATAAGGAAAATTAGATGCTAATTTCGATATTTGTTCTAATACTAGTTTTCAGCTAGCAATAGCATACATTATTCAGTAATGTAAATCCACATCACAGAGGAATACTTTTACAAGGGTATGCAAGAATGTTTTACCTATCTGAAGAATTCCCACACTAAAATTAAAATAAACTAAACCTTTTTTATTTCAAGTTTGGGAGCATTTTATTTCATTCTACTGAAAAGGAAAGAAAAATTCAAAAGATTTGGATGATGAGCAATGTTCATGTATATACTACTGCAATCGTTATTTGCAATTTTATCATTTATTTGGATAAGGTAGAAAAAACCAAAATTGACATTTTTTGGGCAATTTTCACCCAGAATACTCAATTCTATTTAATTAATTTGATTAGCTGCCTCCTCTCAGAAAAAAATAGTATTACAGTATTGCAGACATTCCTGCTGGTGGAAACAAATACATATTCCACAGCATTTCAGAGATCACGGTCATTGTTGTACCAAACAGCATACACACAATTCACAAAACCCATTCTTAGAGTTACAAAGAAGAGAATTCCAATAATAATAAGGCCTAAGAATTTGATTTCTTTAGTTAGACAATATGCCATAAAAGATGTTAGTACAGGCTTTGGAGATTCCTGGGATTGAATCTTGGATCTTCCCTTACAAGCTGTATGATATTGGGTAGGTTACTTCACTTCTTTGTGCCTCTGTTCCTCTATAAAATGGGTCTAATAATGGCACATAGAAAGCAAATTCAAGATTCTTTGCTATTTTTCATAATATTGTTATTATTTATCAAGGTCGTCAAGAGACCTTTCTTGTTACACAGTCTCAAGCCACTAATAGCATTTCTTTTTGACTATACTGTGACTTCCAATTTTGAAGCAGCATGTTGTTGTTGGGTGCTGTCGAGTCAATTCCGACTCATAGTGCCCCCATATGGCAGAGTAGAACTGCCCCATAAGGTTTTCTTGGCAGATTGCCTGGTCTTTCTCCAGTGGAGCTGCTTGGTGGGTTCAAACCACCAGCCTTTCAGTTAGCAGCCAAGCGCTTAACCTTTGTACCACCAGGATTCTTTATAAGCAGCATAGGAATCTACAAACTGACAGAGATTTTATACCTTTAATTTGCATGAGGGTGGAAATTCCATGGATATTGGCAACACCTTGATATTAATAATAGGTCCCGGTAGTTCCAAGGTAAAATAGCCAACCACTTATCTGGCTTGGCATTATCTGCCTACAGAATGTCTCTTGTTACTTCAAAGGAAAGAAAACAATCAACATAATTTTGAATAAAATACCCAGTGGATTGTTGTTTTATTATTTTATACCATACACAGCCCCCTTTGCCAAGAGCTATCTTACTTTCTGACAGTCTTTAACTATACAAACTTCATTATCTAAACCTAAAACTTATTCTGTCTTGTGCTTTTATAGTTTAATTTTTTGTAAATATAAAGTTTTTTCCCATTTTAACCATTTTTAAATGTACAATTTAGTGAGCAACATAAATTACATTCACCATGTTGTGCAACCATCACTGCTATCAATTTCCAAAAGTTTTATACCATCCCAAACAAAAGCTTAGTATGCCTTAAGCAATAACTCCCCATACCTTCCTTCCCCCAACCCCTGGTAACTATTTAATAAACTTCTATCTATGCATTTGCCTATTCTAGATATTTTTAATAAGTGGTATCATATAATATTTATCCTTTTGTGTTTGGCTTATCTCATTTAGTATGTTTTTAAGGTCCTTCAATGTTATAGCATGTATTAGAACTTCATTTCTCTTTACAGCTGAATAATATTTCATTGTATGGATATACCACATTTTGTTTGTCCATTCATTTATTGATGGACACTTGGGTTGTTTCCACCTTTTGGCTATTGTGAAATAATGCAGCAGTGAACATTGGTGTACACATATCTGAGTCCCTGCTTTCAAGTCTTTTGGATATATACCTAAGAGTAGAATCCCTGGGTCGTATGTTTATTCTATGTTTAACTTTTTGAGGAACCACCAAACCATTTTCCACAGTAGCTGCACCATTTTACATTCCCACCAACAATGCAGGATGGCTCCAGTTTCTCTACATACTTGCTAACACTTGTTATTTTCTGTTTCTTTCTGGTAATAACCATTCTAGTGGATGTGAAGTATTATCTTGTTGTGGTTTTGATTTCCCTGGTGACTACTAATGACTTTGAGCATTTTTTCATGTGCTTATTATTAATTTGTATATCTTCTTTGGAGAAATGTCTATTCAAGTCCTTTGCCTGTTTTTAATTTGGGTTATTTTTGTTGTTGAGTTGGAGTAGTTCTTTATATGTTCTGAATATCAAACCTTTATCAGATACATGGTTCCCAATTTTTTTCTCCCATTCTGTAAGTTGTCTCTTCACTTCCTTGATAAAGTCCTTTGATGCACAAAAGTTTTTAATTTTGATGAAGTCCAGTTTATCTTTTTTTTTTTCTTCTGTTGCTTGTATTTTTGGTGTCATATCTAAGAATCTACTGTCAAAAGCAGGGTCTTGAAGTTTTACTTCTATGTTTTCTTCTAAGAGTTGTATGTTCTTATGTTTAGGGTTTAGGTCATTGATCCATTTTGAGTTAATTTTTATATATGATGTGAGGTATGGGTACAACTTCATCGTTTTGTATGTGGAGATCTAGTCGTCCCAGTTCATTTATTTTTGATACCTTTAGAAAAGTGGGGAGTATAAAAGTTCCATAAAATTACCTACCTGTATCTTAAAATACAATATCTCCCAATTGTTAAATAATGAGTTATGTTCTTGATATTAATAACTTGCTTTTATTATTGGGTACCTTTTATATATTGGTTAAATTTAGAGTACTATGCATTGTGACTTAATTTTAAATACCCATCAATACCTTAGATTTTCTTTTATATTGGTTAAAGTAGTGGTTTCAAACCTGAATAATAGCTGTGTGAAAATCTTTTCCTTGTTGGAGCTGGAAGGGATTTTAGAGATCATCTAGACAAATCTCCTTATACAGATTGGGGAAACTGAGGTCTTCCCTGTTGATGGACATTCTAGGTGTTTTAAGGTATTTGTCACTACAAACAATTCTGCATTTAACACAATTTTACATTTATCATGAATTCAAAAAGTCATTTTTACTAAAGTTAATGGTTTTGGTTTAGGGGCAGATTAAGGAGTAAATTAAGATCATTAAGGTCCTTTTATAATGGATAATTAACCTAAGCATTATGTAGTAAGTGTTCTTAGCTATCACTGAATAGTAATAACTATATTTCTCACTTTCCGTGTATCAGATACTGGACCAAGTGCTTTACTTTCACTATTTCATTTTAATCCGCATGCAACTCACAGAGTATACTAAGTCTTAATAAGTAATTTGTCCAAGATCACATAGTTTATAATTGGAAGAGCCCAAATGTGAAACCAGATGGGCTAACTTTGGATGCTGAGTTCTTAACCACTCTACTGTATCATCTTTAATGAACAAATGTGACTGAATTCCTGGACACAGTTGCAGGAACTGGGGTTAAGTGACAGCCATGGCTATTCTTCCATTCCTTTGACAAGAGTTTATGTTCTCATGGTGTCAGCAGCTTTTGAGGCACTAGTCCTCAAGCTCCTCTGCTTCCACAAGAGTCTTCTCTTGAACATATAAGGCATACCAGAGCAAGCTAATTTAATGAAAAAGATGGTTTTCATTCTAATATGCCTAATGACATTATTTGGTCAGCAGAAAGACACTGAGGGCGGTCAGAGCTTAACGTAAATGACAATCTACTCAATTCAAAATTAGGTGAGAAATATCCTAGAAATTTTTCATTTAAGTATCCCTAGCAGCGATGGAATATGTTCTTTGAGGGGCCTGAGGGTGTGGCCTGAAGCTACCCAGTGAAATTCCTTTAAAATCTATATATTTTAACTGTAAATTAATTTTGAACATTTGAGCTATATTCCATAATTTATTGGCATTAGTTTTTGTAGAGAGTAAGATTCCCTGTTGCTGAGTAAAATTGATGTTCCAGGAAGATGCACACTGATGATCACTATTCTTATGAGTTTTAGGTCACAAACCACACAGGTTCTGGGGTCAGGCTGCCTTGGTTTAAATCCTGCCAGTTACTGGCTGAGTGACCCTGGACAAGTCACACATCTTCTCTGAACTTTAGTTTCCTTACCTGTAAAAGGAGGATAATGTTAGTAACTACCGCATAGGTTTGTTATAAGAATTAAGGCAATAATTTATATAAATCTCTTATCAGCTGCATAAAGGCTCGACTACTAGTTGAAAGGTTGACTGTTCAAACCCACCCCGAGGTGCCTCAGAAGACAGGCCTGGTGATCTGCTTCTGAAACGTCACAGTCTTGAAAACCCTATGGAGCAGTTTTCCTCTGCATACATGGGGTTGCCATGAATTGGAATCGATTTGATGGCAACTAACAACAACAACAACATTATTATCATACTATTCCCAGGGCCACAGAGTGATTCCTATCCCAGTTAAATAAGCCTGACCCAGGGTCAAGGCCAATGAATTTAATCAACCTGAGTTGCTTTTTTTTATATCTGTACCATCCCTTTCAACTTAGGATATAAGTTGAATTTGTCCTTGTTATGTTATTCTCTACTGTGACAGATTTTTCTATTAAATTATATGTCTAAAACCAAGAAACCCGCTTCCCTCCAGTTGATCCCGACTCACGGTGACCCCATGTGTTACACAGTAGAACTGAGCTCCATAGGGTTTTCTTGGCTGTAATCTTTACTGAAGCAGATCTCCAGGACTTTCTTTAGTGGCACTGTTGGGTGGCTTCGAAACGCTAACCTTTCGGTTAGTAATTGAGTGCAAACCATTTGCACCACCCAGACACTTGAGTTACAGTGAAACCTGTGAGAGCCAAAACTCGACAGGACTGCCTTTTTTTTCCGGGCCTAGAAAGTTTTCTGCCTTTGACAGGGTGCAATCTTATCCCTTTCCTTCATTCTCTATTAGTGGAAAATATTTGAGTTGACCTTCTCTGACAGGTTTCCGACTTACACAGGTTCCTGCTTTTGCAGGTTTTACCATATATGCCTTGTTGTTGTTAGGTGCCATCAAGTTCGTTCCGACTTATAGTGACCCTATGTACAACAGAACGAAACACTGCCCAGTCCTGCACCACCCTCACGATTGTTGTTATGCTTGATCCCATTGTTACAGCCAGTATGTCAATCCATCTCATTGAGGATCTTCCTCTTTTTTCACTGACCCTCTACTTTACCAGGCATGATGTCCTTCTCCAGGGGCTGGTCCCTCCTGATAACATGTCCAAGTATGTGAGATGAAGTTTCGCCATCCTTGCTTCTAAGGAGCATTCTGGCTGTACTTCTTCCAAGATAGATTTATTCTTTCTTCTGGCAGTCCATGGTATAGTCAATATTCTTTATTAGATGCTGCGCATCTAGTAAAGACTAATGTTTCAGAAAGAAAAGTATTACTGCTTTCAAGGTGAAGATAGCTACTACTCCACTTTTCCCTAACTAAGCAATGAAAGAAAGAGGGAGACAGACAATTGCATCCTGACTAACTACAAGTGAATAAATGAACAGGATGTCTAATTGACTAATTGCTGCTTTTAGTATCATCAGCAAATCTGCTTAATACATAGAAAGAAGGAAGACACAGAGCCATAAATTCTCCAGAGTCATTGTTTTGTTTTAGTGCCTCTCTTGAAAACAGATGTAATCAAAATTATAACACTGAGCACAGTTTGTCTGTCTTCTGTTATAACCAAAGTTTGTCTTGTCTGAAGGTGTAATTAAACATTCTTTGTTTAGAGATAACCTCACCTTCCATGTGGGAGACCCTGATTCTATTCTCAGCCAATGCCCCTCATGCTCAGCCACCACCCATCCATCATCAGTGGAGGCACTCGTGTTACTATGATGCTGAACAGATTTCAGGGGAGCTGCCAGTCTAAGATGGACTGGGAAGAATGGCCTGGCAATCTACTTCTGAAAATCAGCCATTGAAAACCCTATGGATCACAACATTTCATTTTGCATGGTGTTGCCATTAGTTGGGGGCTGACTCAATGGTAGCTAACAACAACAAGTGTCCCAATTATCACTATTTCATTATCTAACATCATGGGAATGTGCCTAGTCTTCTCTGTAAGAAAGGTTAAATATGACATAAAGGCAGAATTACATAAATTATTAGACTATACTACCAGTTTGTTGCAGCAGCCTCCATGCTGTTCTCTAGCTTCTAATATGTGCTATCATAGTTCTTTGAAAAATTTCTCTGAAAACTTTTACCATATTCCTGCCCTAATCTCAAACTTTTAGTGATACTCTACTGTCTGGAATCAGTCCTGTCTATAAGTACAAGCTGGGTCTTTTTTCCTCTAGTGACAGTGGGCAAATTTCTCAACCCCCCATGTCTCGGTTTCCTTATTTGTAAAACGAGGATAATAATAATACCTAGCTCATAGAGCTATGGTGAGTTTTAAATGGCATGTTGTTGTTGTTGTTAGGTACCATCAAGTTGGTTCCAACTCATAGTGACCCTATGTACAAAAGAACGAAACACTGCACAGCCCTGCACTATCCTCACAGTTGTTGTTATGTTTGAGCAAATTGTTGTAGCCACTGTGTCTATCCATCTCCTTGAGGGTCTTCCTCTTTTTCACTGACCCTCTGCTTTACCAAGCATGATGTTCTCCTCCAGGGACTGGTCCCTCCTGATAACATGTCCAAAGTATGTGAAACGAAGTCTTGCCATCCTCACTTCCAAGGAGCACTCTGGCTGTACTTATTCCAACACAGACTTGCTCATTCTTCTGGCAGTCCATGGTATATTCAGTATTCTTCGCTAACACCGTAATTCAAATGCATCCATTCTTTTTTGGTGCTTCTTATTCATTGTCCAGCTTTCACATGCAGATGAGGCAATTTAAAATACCATGGCTTGGATCAGGTGCACCTGAGTCCTCAAAGCTACATCTTTGCTTTTAAACACTTTAAAAAAGGTCTTTTGCTGCAGATTTTCCCAATGCAATATGTTGTTTGATTTCTTGACTGCTGCTTCCATGGGTGTTGATTGTGGATCCAAGTAAAATGAATCCTTGACAAATTCGATCTTTTCTCCGTTTATCATGATGTTGCTTATTGCTCCAGTTGTGAGAATTTTTGTTTTCTTTATGTTGAGATGTAATCCATACTGAAGGCTGTAGTCTTTGGTCTTCATCAGTAAGCGCTCTTCCCTTATAGCAGGCGAAGTTGTATCATCTGTATATTGCAGATTGTTAAAGAGTCTTCTCCAGTCCTGGTACTATGTTCTTCTTCATCTAGTCTGATTTCTCTGATTATTTGCTCAGCATACAGATTGAATAACTATGATGAAAGGATACAACCCTGATGCACACTTTTCCTGATTTTAAACCACACAGTATTCCCTTGTCCTGTTCTAAAGACTGCCTCTGGGTCTATGTATAGGTTCTGCATGAGCACAATTAAGTGTTCTGGAATTTCCATTCTTCATAATGTTATCCATAATTTGTTACGATCCATGTACTTGAATGCCTTTGCATAGTCAATAAAATACAGGTAAACATCTTTCTGGTATTTTCTGCTTTCAGCCAAGATCCATCTGTCATCAGCAATGATATCCCTTGTTCCACATCCTCGTCTGAATCCGGCTTGAATTTCTGGTATTTCCCTGTCGATGTACTCCTGCAACCATATTAAATGTATTAAATGTATTAATTGGCATAATACATATAAAATGCTTAGGACATGGTGAGTGCTCAATCAATATGAATTCTAACTTCCTGACTAAACGTATCTTCTCCAGGAAAGCTTACCCAATGGAACATAATTCTTTAACTCTTCTTTTCCTTAAGGACTTATTTACTCAAGTTGTATTATGTTTTTATATGATTTTTGATAAACATTATAACAGAGCCACATAGGTCATTTCTTATTTGTACAGACACACACACACACACTTTCTTTTCCTAAGTATATTTTTAATCTCCCTAGGACAGGGACGAAGATATTCTGTTTAGTATATGCCTCTATTCCCACACATAGTATTGCTCTGCATAGGAACAAGCTTAGTGCTACCGAAGTAACTTCCTGAACTAATGAACTGTCTTCCTGAATAACCTGACAGTTTTTAGCCTTAATTATATCCTGCTTTTATTTACCAGTTTTCCCCTAAATGTGCCAAATTTATTGATGCATAACTGCCATGCAACAAATCACATTAGTTTACTCAGTTTTCAGTTGTTACATAATTAGTGTTTTAGCAACCAATCTAACCCTAACTAGGAGCACCTCACACACTTAATTCATAGCTAAGAAGCCATGCAGAGTTTTCAGAAGAAAAATTATGGAATCTAGTGAGAATCCATATTTAATATTAAATCAGAATGTCTCTTTACCTAACTCTTCTGTTTCACTAGTATTTACTTTCTAAGGGACGCTATTTCTGGAGAATAGTTATCTTAAACTTTCTTTACAAATAGTAGACATAATAGACACTTAAAGGAAAATATATACCAAAATACCAGGGATTTTTTTTCAATAAATTGTACTCTTGATATCTCATACAAATGACTGTTCTGAGGACCAGATTCATTTTTTTCTTATCAAAACCTTATTGTTTGAATTAAGCATCATATATATACCACACTGAATTTTTCTTTCTCACAGGTTATTAAATACATCTACCCCAATTTAATTACTGTTTAAAAGATACTTTTTCTTGTGCAGTCAGGTTGTTTTTACAAAAAAAGGAGTTGAGGCATATAAGTGGTTGGGAGAATGCCAGAGACCAGTGCTTCAGAACACATTTATCTTGGTTAAACTTAGAACAAAAGAACTGGTCTTCAATATGTACAAAAGATGTCCACAATACAGCGTCAAATAAAAAAGGCAATATCTTCAGGATGATCCCGTCTATATAAAAATTATAGCTGTATATATGGTATATGTGTGTTTGTTCTCATATATATAGAAAAATGTCTGAAAAATATACACACCTAACTAATGTCATTAGATGGAAGAGAAAACTTTAACTTATTATTTTCTATACTGAAGCATTTTTGGAATTTGTAAATCACAAGCATATATTATTTTTTTCTATTAAAAAAGGGAGAATTTAATACAATAATGAACAACATTGTTTGAACAAAATTTGGGTTCTTATTTGGTCAGGCAAAAATTATGTAGAAAGCTGAAGAAGTGTCCCCATTACCCCTTTTGGAAAGTATGAACCATCTTTCACTTGAGCAGCACTTATGAAAGCTGATAGAGTTATCATCATATGTTGGTACCATGCAAAATGCACCATTTGTCAGCCAGTTCATGCTTTATTCTCATTGACATTTGAAGCCTTTATATATGGTTCTTCTCTCCCAAACTTGGTGTTTTGTTGGGACTATATGAAATTATCAGAGGCAGCACTGCTCTCCTTCTCTCCCTTAAGTTCACAACCTAAGTACTGTAAAATTTCTTTCATTCAAATTGTTTCTTTTTGCTTATTTCAAAACTTACATCCTTTTCCCAATTGTCTTGTATAGCTGCTTTTATGGAGAAAATGACTCTTGTTACTAGAGATTTTTTTTTTAGCCTGGAAAATGAAGATCATAAGTGGGCCAAACACTGTTCTGAAAAGTTTATTTTTAGCCTTGTAGGAAAAATTGAGCCAATCTCTACAAATATTTATCTACATTTTGTGATACCCTTTTTTCTATGGTTTTGTGATGATTTGAAGAAATTTCAAACCATAAGTTTCTGCTTAATCATAAAATCACTAGACAAATTACATTTTTGTGAAGTTATGTGCACATAGTTTAGCTGCACACTATGTACATTTGCTTATAAGTTTATAATATGCTTACTAAAAAATTCTGCTTAATTCTGAAATGAAGTAAAGTAAAAGACTTATGCTTACTGCACTGAAATTTGTAATTACTGGACCAAAGTTATAATAAAATAGAAAAAAAATTAATGGATACACATTTCAGAGGGAGAGAGCTATGACAACTGATAAAGTACTGTACTAACTGTTCCCTTCTCTACTCTCTTGCATTCCTGCTGTCATTTCACTAGTTCAGACCCCTGTCATTTCTGTCTGGGCTGTTTACCTCACCCTCTTCATTTATCTTACTACTTCAAGCTCTCTCGCTTTCCTTCCAGCCTGCATACTACTATGAAATTAGCCTTTCTAAAATACCCTCTTCATCATGTTACGCCCTTTCTCAAAAATCTGCAGTGACTCTTCATTGGAAGGCAACAGAGTATTGGGAAAAGAGCACTGGCTTTGGAATCAGAAAGATTGGAGTTTGAATCTTGGCCATGCCACCCAGGTGCTAGTAAATGATTTTATAGAACTTAGATTCCAGAGTCAAACAGATTCACAGTTGCCATTTGCTAGCTGTGTCCTTGGGAAGGTACTTAATCTCATTATCCACAATTTCCTTACCAGTGAAATGTGGTTAAGAATATTTAACTATATCAATTAGGATTTTTTAGTTACAAGCATCGGAAATAAACTCCAGTTAACTTAAGGAAAATTGAATCCATTAGAAAAATATCAGGGTTTCACACAATCTATGGGAGGCTAGTGAATCAGGCCTGGAAACAGACAGGAACTGAAATAGCTCTGGAGACCAAGTTAGCAGAAAACACAGGGACCTCATAGCTAGAAGAGTCTGATCATATTATCAAGGCTGACATAAAATAGAGCTTCATTTTCAATTTAATTCCTTGCCCCTTGGTTATAGGAGGATAAGGCCTCTGTTATCAGCTTCACTGGACTGCTCTCAAAAGAAAATCAGAGTGCCATGAGACAGAAGAAATGGATGTCCGATATCTAAAACACAACAACAGATGTATACTATGCATGTGAACCACTGGTCACAAAGTAGGTTCTTAGGAAATGGATATTTTTTTTTTATTGTACTTCAGGTGAAGGCTTACAGAACAAATAGTTTCTCATGAAACAGTAGTACACATGTTGTTTTATGACATTGGTTAACA